>NC_091166.1:44858505-45058505 GCF_040958095.1 Procambarus clarkii | reverse complement strand
CTGGTTAGGTTTAGGAATGCGAATAATATATATAAATTGGGTATATATATATATATATATATATATATATATATATATATATATATATATATATATATATATATATATATATATATATTGTATATATATATATAATATATATATATTGGGTGGATAAATAGGAGCGGCCTCATGTGGGCCATGAGGCTTCCTGCAGTTACCTTCATTATTATGTTCTAGTGCTAATAAACCATTACTTTTGAAGCTCCTCAGTGACATAGCTGACACTATGTAATTTAGACATAGCATTTCCTCGCAGAAGCCTACGCAGTGTGCATTAAGTAATCAGCCTTTACGGGAGAGGTCGTAGTTCATATGATATAGAAACAATCTACCATTTATTTCTCATGATTATAGAGCAAGCTGGTATGAATATTGGCCACAAAACATAAAACTCTACAGTAATGTGACCACAACTCACAAGACTCTATGGTGTTGCTATTAGGGGCTCTCTTATAGTCAGCTTTATGTACTCTTGCGGTGTTATGTGAGCATTATGTACTCTTGTAGTGTTAGGTGAGCCTTATGTACTCCTGCGGTGTTATGTGAGCATTATGTACTCTTGCGGTGTTATGAGAGCATTATGTACTCTTGCAGTGTTATGAGAGCATTATGTACTCTTGCGGTGTTATGTGAGCATTATGTACTCCTGTGGTGTTAGGTGAGCATTATGTACTCTTGTGGTGTTAGGTGAGCATTATGTACTCCTGTGGTGTTAGGTGAGCATTATGTACTCTTGCGGTGTTAGGTGAGCATTATGTACTCCTGTGGTGTTAGGTGAGCATTATGTACTCCTGTGGTGTTAGGTGAGCATTATGTACTTTTGTGGTGTTATGTGAGCATTATGTACTCTTGTGGTGTTATGTGAGCATTATGTACTCCTGTGGTGTTAGGTGAGCATTATGTACTCTTGTGGTGTTATGTGAGCATTATGTACTCTTGCGGTGTTATGTGAGCATTATGTACTCTTGTGGTGTTATGTGAGCATTATGTACTCCTGTGGTGTTAGGTGAGCATTATGTGCTCTTGTGGTGTTATGTGAGCATTATGTACTCTTGTGGTGTTATGTGAGCATTATGTACTCTTGCGGTGTTATGTGAGCATTATGTACTCTTGCGGTGTTATGTAAGCATTATGTACTCTTGTGGTGTTAGGTGAGCATTATGTACTCTTGTGGTGTTAGGTGAGCATTATGTACTCTTGCGGTGTTATGTGAGCATTATGTACTCTTGTGGTGTTATGTGAGCATTATGTACTCTTGTGGTGTTATGTGAGCATTATGTACTCTTGTGGTGTTATGTGAGCATTATGTACTCTTGCGGTGTTATGTGAGCATTATGTACTCTTGTGGTGTTATGTGAGCATTATGTACTCTTGTGGTGTTATGTGAGCATTATGTACTCTTGCGGTGTTATGTGAGCATTATGTACTTTTGTGGTGTTATGTGAGCATTATGTACTCTTGTGGTGTTATCTGAGCATTATGTACTCTTGTGGTGTTAACAGAACTTTATAAACTACACAGTGGTGTTAAGAGTACAAAGGATTGTCAATTAGTGTCGGCACATCACTAACGTCAATTTTGTGGTTGTGTCAAATTTGTTTAATGATGTTTGCAAGGCCAGTAACTCCCAGGAGGAGCTGCGAGCATAGTATACAAAGCAATGTGTCTCTTAACGCCAGGAGTTTTTACTGGAGTTAGGTGTTATCTTGAGGTTATCTTGAGATGATTTCGGGGCTTTAGTGTCCCCGCGGCCCGGTCCTCGACCAGGCCTCCACCCCCAGGAAGCAGCCCGTGACAGCTGACTAACACCCAGGTTCCTATTTTACTGCTAGGTAACAGGGGCATAGGGTGAAAGAAACTCTGCCCATTGTTTCTCGCCGGCGCCCGGGATCGAACCCGGGACCACAGGATCACAAGTCCAGTGTGCTGTCCGCTTGGCCGACCGGCTCCGGTGTAGTTGAATATAAATTGTTTCATGATCCTTCAGTATACAGAAATCTCTTCTCTCAAATTTTTATGCGAAACAAAATCTACGACGAACTTTTCTTAGACATAAGACTCGCCAGAATTCTTTCTTGCATCTTTTTTCGAGCGTGATTCACCGAAGGCTAAACATAATTGGAATTAAAGGTACTTAAGAAACATATTCTGGGTGTGAGTTCTGAAGCTGTGAATTGTGAAGACTTAACAAAGGACATTCTTTCGTCTGAGTCTCGTGTTGTTGCTTAATGTGAGAACCTCGCTGGAAGATCCTTAGGTCTTTGTAGGTCCTGAAATTATGTCTTGTAAGGACTTATTTTGGAATCTATGCGCTTATATGCTCTTGGGAGCTGTAAAAACAGAGATGGTCAGTGGGTAAGAAAAATGTTAAATAGAGAGTATTGTTAATAAAAAAGGATTGAGAAGAGACGATATCACAAAAGAGAGAAGAATGAGGACTGACAAGAAAGCAATGACTGGTGGTGCAATCACTGCACCACCACGCCACACAAGTTAGGGAAAGTATGTTTCAACAGATTCAACCCCTCGCACGAATGCATTCGGGTTTCATGGACATCTATTTCATCATGGTTTTGGCAACGGAATATAGTATATCAAATAACAAACCTGAAAACTTTATCAATTGATAATGGCTGTTTTGTATAAATGGTGGAGCATTCCCAGCACCGTGGCTGAGGCTTGAATCATGTCTCGCGTAATGCAAAGCCTGGAGCTGTACCACTGGACCCTTGGGCATAGTATTTTATCAAATCACCTCATTCTTTTGGGGCACACGTGAGGAACACAAATGCGAACAATCCTGAATGCCTGGGGACCATTCAGACTTGTTCACACACACACACACACATACATATATATATATATATATATATATATATATATATATATATATATATATATATATATATATATATATATATATATATATATATATATATATATATATATGTATATATATATATATGTATATATATATATATATATATATATATATATATATATATATATATATATATATATATATATATATATATATATATATATTGGTAGCAGTCTTTCCTGTAGACATATATTATTAAATATGACCGAAAAAGTAAGATTAATAATTCTAACACGAATTTTCTCGATCTTTCTTACGTTTCTTTTCACTGTTGATGGTAATTCAAAGATCAATTCTCCAAAATTCATTTTTATTTCTAGTCTGACGCGACACTTGAGCGCGTTTCGTATAACTTATTACATTTTCAAAGACTTTAGTTTACACAAGCACACACATTTTTAACTGAATAGAGCTTAAACATCTTTCGAGTTTTTATACCTACATTTGGGTGAAGTGACATGTTACAATAGTTTTGGATGAGGTGAAAATAAACTTTTAACACAAGACAGAACATGAAACAATGAAACAGGTATTAAAAGTAGGTAACTGCAGAAGGCCTATTTTTATTGGCCCATATTTCTTGATGCTTCTATATTGGAGCGGAGTCTTGAAGTGGGTAGAATATAGTTGTGCATTAATTGGCTGTTGATTGCTGGTGTTGACTTCTTGATGTGTAGTGCCTCGCAGACGTCGAGCCGCCTGCTATCGCTGTATCTATTGATCATTTCTGTGTTGTTTGCTAAGATTTCTCTGGTGATGGTTTGGTTGTGGGAAGAGGCTATATGTTCCTTAATGGAGCCCTGTTGCTTATGCATCGTTAAACGCCTGGAAAGAGATGTTGTTGTCTTGCCTATATACTGAGTTTTTTGAGGCTTACAATCCCCAAGAGGGCATTTGAAGGCATAGACGACGTTGGTCTCTTTTAAAACGTTCTGCTTTGTGTCTGGAGAGTTTCTCATGAGTAGGCTGGCCGTTTTTTTGGTTTTATAGTAAATTGTCAGTTGTATCTTCTGATTTTTGTCTGTAGGGATAACGTTTCTACTGACAATATCTTTCAGGACCCTTTCCTCCGTTTTATGGGCTGTGGAAAAGAAGTTCCTGTAAAATAGTCTAATAGCGGGTATAGGTGTTGTGTTAGTTGTCTCCTCAGAGGTTGCATGGCGTTTCACTTTCCTTCTTATGATGTCTTCCACGAAACCATTGGAGAAGCCGTTGTTGACTAGGACCTGCCTTACCCTACATAGTTCTTCGTCGACTTGCTTCCGAGGCAACTACAGAAGCACCATACTGTCCCCCGAGCTCAAAGCGGCAGCTAAGAGCCTTCGTGAGAACAAGGAGATAGTTGTCAGGCGAGGTGACAAGTCGCCAATATACGCCAATCTTAAAAAAGACGAATATCTGGCGAAAATGAACCTCATACTCTCTGACCAAACTAAATTCCAAAGGGTAACGAAGGACACTACAGCCGAACTGAAAGCAAAGGTCAACAAATTGATCGAAACTCAATTTCGATCAAGGCCTGAAGTCTCCAAAGGAATTTGTTGACTTACTGCGGGGAACACGGGCCACAGGGATAAGAGCCTCGTTGGACGTAGAATCTCTGTTTACCAACGTACCTGTGGATGAAACAATCGGGATGATAGCCGACAGAGTGTACCGTGATCCAGCCTGTACTCCTCTTGACATACCAGAAAACAGTCTAAGGAAACTCTGTAATCAGACACATCATTAGTACTAGGGACACCCTAGGGCACCTCACTTACAGGCTTAGACACAAACGTCCACCTCTCCACTCCATAGATGGCGTTGCTGTCTAAGCGCCACCTCACCAGAGGTCAGCAGCGGCTACGTTATGAGCTGATCAAGACGGGAATCCAGCACCTGTGGCCGGTATATCCCGTCCTCACTAGATGGCGTCGTCCATTTGGAGGGGGTTTCGGGAGCTGACTCACAGATGGCGTTGTCGTCACTGCTCCGTGCTACGACTCTGGACTCGGGTCCGTAATAATGATACTAAACTACAAATTAGTAGTGTTAGTTAATTATTACGCTTAGTACAGGAAATACATCCCATTGTACTAAGGATTACTAAATGTGTATTAAATAATAATGAAGCCTAATACAGGAAATACATCCTATTGTATTAGGGATGAGAATAACTGTTGGAAATTTCCAACAATTCTACCCATTTCAAGACCCAGAGCTAACGCAGAGAAAGGATCCAATAACCCTGCTTTAGAACCACAAACAGCTACAAGAACATAAGATGCCCATGCTGATACATTTAATACCCTGTTAATACCCCTTATGCTATTCATCCACTTGTTCTTTACCACCTCACCCAAAGAGAATATAAGCCTGTGCTAAACATGGTAAACAACATCTGGTCACCATTAGGTCCGGGAGACATCTGCCGTCACGCAGGGTGCAGTCGCACCTCCACAGATCTCCAGTATCATCTATTGATACTGGTGATGGCTCAAAAGGGCCACCACTTACGAGCTATTCATGCCCGTGCCACCTTTTGGGTGGCTTCATCTTCATCTTAACACATTCACAAGGGAGACATCTCCCGTCATACAGGGTGCATTCGCACCTCCACAGATCTCCAGTATCAGCTCTTGATACTGGTAATGGCTTAAAAGGGCCACCACTTACGGGCTATTCATGCCCGTGCCACCTTTTGGATGGCTTAATCTTCATCAATCAATCAATCATGGTAAACACTCACGGGAGACATCTCCAATCACACAGGGTGCAGTCGCACATCCACAGATCTCCAGTATCAGCTTTTGATACTGGTAATGGCTTAAAAGGGCCACCACTTACGGGCTATTCATGCCCGTGCCACCTTTTGGGTGGCTTAATCTTCATCAATCAATCAATGGTAAACAATTACAGACTATTCATACTCATGCCACCTCTTGGGTGGCTTAATCTTCATCAATCAATCAATGGTAAACAATTACAGACTATTCATACTCATGCCACCTCTTGGGTGGCTTAATCTTTATCAATCAATCATGTTAAACAAGGAAGAACTACTCCATTACGACCAATAGAGAACAAAGGCATCTACCGATGAGCACTCCATCTACCCAGAACAAACCCGCACTGCCAGTCTTCAAGGTGCAGCATGCTGAAGGTAAGTCCCCGTATGCCATTGTAGTAGACCTTGAAAAAGAGTACCCCAAGGTCCAGATCAGAGCAAAGCTAAACCTCAAAGCCCAATATTTTCTGAGGCCCAAAAACGAGACAACTGTAACGATTCTTAAAAATTACAGAAAATGCGACAAACTCAAGCCAGAGGACAAAATCAGTAAAATCATTGTCCTTCACTATTCCTTGCACATGGCCCTAGCTCATCTCGAAAAGCTGAATTATGTGGTGTATGCAAAATGATACCAGGTAAAAGCCACGAAGCAAGAAATCCAACAAGTCCTTTTCTCAGTAAGATAACACGTAGGTCGTCCGCGTAGTTTAGCAGCCTGCAGTAATGTGGAAGTTTCAACCTCATTATTCTTTCCATTAAACAGTTGAAGAGAAGGGGGCTGAGAATACCTCCTTGCGGTGTACCATTTTCATGTCTTTTGTACTCAGAGACTGTGCCATGAAGTTTTACTCTTGCTTCTCTGTTTATGAGACAGTTTTTGGTCCAGGAGAGCAGGTTGCCTCTGACCTCTTTGTCAATGAGGCAGCAGAGAATAGCTGGGGCGCTAGCCAGTTCAAAGGCTTTTTCGAGGTTGTAGTCTGAGGTTGGAAATCAACCTTAAACCAATGAACCAATAAGTGAGGTGCTTCACCTTCACCTCATCCTCGGGTACGTATCAAGCAGCAAGACAATTTGTAATCTTTACGGGCTATTCATGCCCGTGCCACCTCTTGGGTGGCTTAATCTTCATCAATCAATCAATCCAGGGCAACACGGGAGACATCTCCCATCACGCAGGGTGCAGTCGCACCTCCACAGATCTCGAGTATCAGCTCTTGATACTGGTAATGGCTCAAAAGGGCCACCACTTACGGGCTATTCATGCCTGTGCCACCTTTTGGGTGGCTTAATCTTCATCAATCAATCTTCAACAGAGTCGACTTGGGACTGCTGTATTGGACGATGGATCAGTCTACCCAAGGCAGCCAAAGTCTCTCTACGAGTTTGCTCTGAAGAAGCTGTGAGTCACCCCCGGACGAACACTGTTGAGAGTGTTAGCCTGCCTGTGACGTGGCAGAGTCGAGGAATCGTCGTATCCGGGGCTGGCTGGTGGAGGAGACTAGCCACTGTGGTACTGAGAGAGGAGAGTGATCAGCGGAATCACATGAGGCTCCTGCCTAGGGCTCGCAACCCTAGTATCGGTCGTGGAGTGGCCTACACAGCGGAGCTGATTGGAACCTGCCAGCTACAGGCTGGATTGTGGTTGAAGGCCTCCACGACGGAGCACCCAGTGGGACTGTGATTTGGCTGGCCTGTGGCCAGGGTAGATTCGCCGAGAGAATCAAAGAGGGTTCATCGTGGGCCACGAAGAAGGGAACCAGGGCTACTCATCGTGAGCACCGTGGAGCATCCTGTGTCTTCAGAGGAAGACGATTCTGTACATTGTGTATTTATACCCCCCGTGTGATTGTTTATATATTTATTTATGGTGGTGGTGATTATATATATAAATCCGAGCATTTGTATCCCTTCCCCTTTAATTTAACTTGCGTTACGGAACACACCCCTTGAAAGCCACTACTAACTTGGGGCCGGATTCCCAAATTCTAATAACACCAGAAAAGAACCCGGTTGCGTCCCAGTAGGGCCGTAACAATCATAGAATTCATTACATTAGGATGTGGAAAATCATGTAATTTCTCCTAGAAATGTGCAGTGTTGCGTCAGCCACCCACGGAGAATAAATTTCCACATATCTGTAGATCTAACAGAAGTCCAACCATTTACTTTCCCTTATCAAGGATAATTATTTAGTAATAGGTTTACTTTTAGTATACAACAGTTTACTGGAATTCCTTTACCCAGCTTGACCGCTGTTCTAGTAAATAATATCATAATCTAAAATCATTTCCACCTCCAAAGGATTCTCGTTTTATTTGTGCAGTCTACATTAACTGACCTGCACTGTGAGAATCAAACATCACCACATAAGGTATTTAATCAAAATATAAAAAGTATTCATAAACACTTCCTTCCCTATTTAGCTTTAATAAATGAATATAATTTATGCTCGAGCCCCCACTGTAAGGAGCATGCGTAAGTTATGCGTATCCACGACTTTGGGGAAGGCAGGAGGACTCTCGCCATTTTCGATGAACAGTACGGTGTCACGAAGCGGTCCCTACGAATATGACAATCTAGAAGGCATCTATACATCCTCGGACGTCAGATTGAGGACGCAGCTTACGAGAATCACGGCCACCAGTTCAGCAGGCATTTTTACCTTGTTCAGTTGTTAATTTGAGCTCAGATAATAACTAATATAGGTGCCATGTCGTAACGCTGCAGGCGATAAAATAACCCCCATGTAAGTGCTGCTTTCACCCCTCCAAATATTTAGATTTTGCATTTATGTGTGTGAATACTAATTTGGAGTGGAAATTATGGAATTTAATTATTGCAGCCTGGTGCAACACCACTGAGGAAGCGTGTGACTGTCATATACTCACGTGTTTCATGTATCACTATCTCAAGCTGTTTCCAGACTGTTCTAGAGATTGGACTCCACCTACGTCCCTCTGTCACAGCTGAGATTTAATTAGTTTTCATTGTAGCTAGTATCTTTTAATTATTGAGAGTCAAAGCATTTCTAATCTTTGCATATTAATCAGATACATGATTTAAATTTTAATATGCAGTAGTATTTCTTGCAATACATTTTATTTATCATTATCTATGTGCGTGCATATTATCATTATATTTATTACATAATATGTTACACACACAGACTAACCTCATAGAAGACCCCCCCAAAATGTGTCATGGGAAGCTGGTTCTAGCATGAATAGTATTTACAGGTATTGCTTAATAGAATTTATTCACATATAATCATAAAGATCCATAAGTCACTGATTCTCTCATTTAATAATGTATTCTGGTCCTTCGAGCTATCATAGATTTAAGCATTGTTTTGCATTTATAGAATTATACATTTTATTAGCATTAAACTAGAGCCAGATTTCCCCACAAGAATGTAATTACGTATTAACTGGTTGTTGATTGCTGGCCTTGACATTTTGATGTGTAATGCCTTGCTGATATCCAGTCTTCTGGTGTTATACCTGTTCATTATCTTAATGCAGCTTGTTAGGATGACTCTGGTTGTGTGTGTGGAGATTAAATGCTCCTTGATGGAGCCCTGTTGCATTGCACAATCAATGTGAGGCACCTTGAATAAGGTGCTAGGCTAATTCTAGGCTAGGCTAGGCGTTATAAGGCTAATTCACTTTCCTTAATTCTAAATTTTTTCATCCCCAGCCCCAACAAGGATCTTCCTGCAGGCTTGACCTCCTCACCATGTTTCACATGTAACTTCCACATAAGATGTGTGAGCTATTATTCCCACGGTTCAGTCCGCTCATAATGGACGTTATAAGCAAATTGTTTAAAGAAAGCATCATATGGATATTTTACCATTCTTTGTGTGTTAATTTGTATTTTAAGCTATTTTGAGTGTTCTTCAGTTATTTGAGCACTATCGAGCACATTTTAATTCATATAAATTACACTAAACTAAATTTCAATATCATAGTAACAGAAAAAAGGTAATTATCCACTATTTTTTCATGTGAGATTTTCCTCTTAAATATATACCATTAATTTAATACTGTACTCTCGTCTCTATATCCTTGAGGTGAATAAAGTGTTATTCCAGCATTTCTACATGAAGAATTTAAAAACATTGATAATATTTGTTTCAAACTCTGGTTCATCTAATACATTTTTGTATAAATGCCGCGTCAAAGTTTAAATAACATGCTTAAACGAAATTATGTACGAAAAAAATAACAATAAATATATATTTACAATTGATATCTAACACTAAAAAAGTTTTTTAGTTCGTATACTGAAATTCGTATTATACAGAAGTTTTTGACAATGCGAGCTCAGCATAAACATTCTTAGTTATCAATGCAACGATAAAATTGTCAAGATACCGTGTTATATCTGACACATAGCATACAGAAAGAGCAATCAAATAATACGTTATACAGAAATTCCCAAAATATTCAGCATTTGTAAGCTCGTCTAAATTATTATTTGATGATACAATTTCCCTTAAATGATTACGGTATTCATGGAGAGGGCTCCTCTACCACTAGTGATAACAGCTATGTCAATATAAGTATTATTGAACCGACTTTAATCCAGTAACATGCAATATGGATATGTGCAAAAGGCTGTACTTATAGTATGATTAAATAATTCACCACTTTCAATATGATCTCGTCAAGAGGATGAGAGTAGTCTGGACCGAGCAGCACATGACTCGACCCCGGCAGTAATCCTCGGCCCCCACCCTACCACGGCAGTTATCCCCAGGCCCACGTGGCCACGGCAGTAATCCTGGGCCCCAAACGGCCACGGCACTAATCCTCGGCCCGGGCCCGGCAGTAATCCCCTCCCCGACCACGACAGTAATCAGTGGCCACGACAGTAATCCCCTCCCCGACCACGACAGTAATCCCCAGCCCCAACTCGGCCACGGCAGTAATCCCGGCCCCCTCCCCGACCACGGCAGTAATCCTCGGCCCCCACGTGGCCTCGGCAGTAATCTTCGGTTCCCACTTGGCCACGGCAGTAATCCCTGGACCCCATCCGGCCACAGCAGCACCCCCACCCGAGTACAGCAGTAATCCTCGGCCCCCTCCCCGGCCACATCAGTAATCCCAGGTCCCTACGCGAACCCCACGGCAGTAATCCCCAGCCACAACGCGGCCACGGAAGTAATCCTCGGCCCCCTCTCCGACCACGGCAGTAATCCTTGTCCCCCACCCGGCCACGGCACTAATCCTCGGCCCGGGCCCGGCAGTAATCCCCTCCCCGACTACGACAGTAATCCCCGGCCCCCACACGGCCATGGCAGTAATCCTCGGCCCCCTCCTCGACCACGGCAGTAATTCCCGGCCCCCACGTGGCCACGGCAGTAATCCCAGGCCACCACGCGGCCACGGCAGTAATCCTCGGCCCCCACGTGGCCTCGGCAGTAATCTTCGGTTCCCACTTGGCCACGGCAGTAATCCCTGGACCCCATCCGGCCACAGCAGCATCCCCACCCGAGCACAACAGTAATCCTCGGCCCTTTCCCCGGCCACATCAGTAATCCCAGGCCCCTACGCGAACCCCACGGCAGTAATCCCCAGCCACAACGCGGCCACGGAAGTAATCCCCAGCCACAACGCGGCCACGGAAGTAATCCTCGGCCCCCTCCCCGACCATGGCAGTAATCCTTGGCCCCCTCCCCGACCACGGCAGTAATTCCCGGCCCTCACGTGGCTACGGCAGTAATCCCAGGCCCCCACGCGGCCACGGCAGTAATCCTCGGCCCCCACCCGGCCACGGCAGTAATACCCGGCCCCCACGCGGGCACGGCAGTAATCCCAGGCCCCCACGCGGCCACGGCAGTAATTCCAGGCCTCCACCCAGCCACGGCAGTAATCCCCGACCCCCTCCCCGACCACGGTAGTAATCCGCGGCGAACACGGCAGTAATCCCTGACCCCACCCGGCCACGGCAGTAATCCTTGGCCCCCATGCGGCCACAGCAGTAATTCCTGGCTCCCCATCCGGCAACGGCAGTAATCCCAGTCCCCCCACGCGGCCACGGCAGTAATCCCCTGCCCCCTCTCCGACCACGGTAGTAATCCTCGGCTCCCACGTGGCCTCGGCAGTAATCTTCGGTTCCCACCTGGCCAAGGCAGTAATCCCTGGCCCCCATCCGACCACGGCAGTACCCCCACCCGAGCACGGCAGTAATCCTCGGCCCCCTCCCCGGCCACGACAGTAATCCCCGGCCCTCATCTGGCTACGGCAGCAATCCCCGGCCCTCACCTGGCCACGGCAGTAATCCCCGGCCCTCACCTGGCCACGGCAGTAATCCCCGGCCCTTACCCGGCCACGGCAGTAATCCCTGGCCCCCAATCCGGCACGGAATTAAATACACGTAACTAGCTTCAACCTAATCCTGAGTCACGCATATTGTATACTATGTATACTATAATATACTATGTATACTATAATATACTATGTATACTATAATTGCTTCAGATGCAGTGTTAAAATATACACGCATTTTTTTTTAAATAAACTTTAACTTTCTGATTACTTGTCGAATTTTATTATGCCCTTCACCTCGTGCTGCATTCCTGCAGGTGATCCTTGTCTGTTTCAACACTTTACTTGTTCAATGAGCAACACTGACTTAAACACTGACGTAAACATTGATGTAAACACTGGCGTAAACACTGACTTAAACACTGACGTAAACATTGACGTAAACACTGACGTAAACACTGACGTAAACATTGACGTAAACACTGACGTAAACACTGACGTAAACACTGGCGTAAACACTGACTTAAACACTGACTTAAACACTGACGTAAACAATGGCGTAAACACTGACGTAAACACTGACGTAAACATTGACGTAAACACTGACTTAAACACTGACTTAAACACTGACTTAAACACTGACGTAAACACTGGCGTAAACACTGGCGTAAACACTGACTTAAACACTGACGTAAACACTGGCGTAAACACTGGCGTAAACACTGACGGAAACACTGACTTAAACACTGACGTAAACACTGACGTAAACACTGGCGTAAACACTGACTTAAACACTGACGTAAACATTGACGTAAACACTGACGTAAACACTGACGTAAACACTGGCGTAAACACTGACTTAAACACTGACGGAAACACTGACTTAAACACTGACGTAAACACTGACGTAAACACTGACGAAACACTGACGTAAACACTAACGTAAACACTGACGTAAACACTGACGTAAACACTGACGCAAACACTGGCTAATATTTGATGTAAACATTTACATAAACACTAACGTAAATAATGGAGTAAACACAGACGTAAACACTAACCTAACTAATGACGTTAACACTAACGAAAACAGTGACGTAAACACTACCATATAGAGTGACGTAAACACTACCATATAGAGTGACGTAAACACTAACATATAGAGTGAAGTAAACACAACCATATAGAGTGACGTAAACACTAATATATAGTGACGTAAACACTAACATATAGAGTGACGTAAACACTAACATATAGAGTGACGTAAACACTAATATATAGTGACGTAAACACTAACATATAGAGTGACGTAAACACTAATATATAGTGACGTAAACACTAATATAGAGTGACGTAAACACTAACATATAGAGTGACGTAAACACTAATATATAGTGACGTAAACACTAACATATAGAGTGACGTAAACACTAATATATAATGACGTAAACACTAACATATAGAGTGACGTAAACACTAACATATAGAGTGTCGTAAACACTAACATATAGAGTGAAGTAAACACTACCATATAGAGTGTCGTAAACACTAACATATAGAGTGAAGTAAACACTACCATATAGAGTGACGTAAACACTAACATATAGAGTGACGTAAACACTACCATATAGAGTGACGTAAACACTAATATATAGTGACGTAACTAAAGACATAAACGCTCCACAAAAAAAAACATAAAAAATCCATTAACCCATTCATGTCACACTGTGTAAATAATTACGTCTCTAAATGACCATTAGCTTGATTGACTCTCATCCCTGAAAGATTATTTCGTGGCCGAATGTCAATATTATTGATTCCTTCTTGTATTTGTGGGCCAGGGATGTAACAGAAATATCTCTCCCTGTTGGAGGTCACATCACGTCATAAATTTTATTTTATTTTGATCGGCTCCCTCCTCCCAGCTGACCCCCATATATTATATATATATATATATATATATATATATATATATATATATATATATATATATATATATATATATATATATATATATATATATATATATATATAGTAGGAGTACCACCTCTGGTGCAATTGTAGGGACCCACAGCCTCAAAGAAGAAAATATAGAGTATTCCGAGAAGACCTTGTGGGTTTTCACTAAACACTTTAATCTTTTCTTCTTCTACCACCCCTATTCTTTTTAATCTATTTTGTTTGGTTTTCTTTTCTTTTATTTTATTTCATTGCAAACCGGAGCAAACACCACAGAGCAGACCCGGAGCAAACACCACAGAGCAGACCCGGAGCGAACACCACAGAGCAGACCCGGAGCGAACACCACAGAGCAGACCCGGAGCAAACACCACAGAGCAGACCCGGAGCGAACACCACAGAGCAGACCCGGAGCGAACACCACAGAGCAGACCCGGAGCGAACACCACAGAGCAAACCCGGAGCGAACACCACAGAGCAGACCCGGAGCGAACACCACAGAGCAGACCCGGAGCGAACACCACAGAGCAGACCCGGAGCGAACACCACAGAGCAGACCCGGAGCGAACACCACAGAGCAGACCCGGAGCGAACACCACAGAACAGACCCGGAGCAAACACCACAGAACAGACCCGGAGCAAACACCACAGAACAGACCCGGAGCGAACACCACAGAGCAGACCCGGAGCGAACACCACAGAGCAAACCCGGAGCGAACACCACAGAGCAGACCCGGAGCGAACACCACAGAGCAGACCCAGAGCGAACACCACAGAGCAGACCCGGAGCAAACACCACAGGGCAGACCCGGAGCGAACACCACAGAGCAGACCCGGAGCGAACACCACAGAGCAGACCCGGAGCGAACACCACAGAGCAAACCCGGAGCGAACACCACAGAGCAGACCCGGAGCGAACACCACAGAGCAGACCCAGAGCGAACACCACAGAGCAGACCCGGAGCAAACACCACAGGGCAGACCCGGAGCGAACACCACAGAGCAGACCCGGAGCGAACACCACAGAGCAGACCCGGAGCGAACACCACAGAGCAGACCCGGAGCGAACACCACAGAATAGACCCGGAGCGAACACCACAGAACAGACCCGGAGCGAACACCACGGAACAGACCCGGAGCGAACACCACGGAACAGACCCGGAGCGAACACCACAGAGCAGACCCGGAGCAAACACCGCGGAACAGACCCGGAGCGAACACCACAGAACAGACCCGGAGCGAACACCACAGAGTAGACCCGGAGCGAACACCACGGAACAGACCCGGAGCGAACACCACGGAACAGACCCGGAGCGAACACCACAGAATAGACCCGGAGCAAACACCGCGGAACAGACCCGGAGCGAACACCACAGAACAGACCCGGAGCGAACACCACGGAACAGACCCGGAGCGAACACCATGGAACAGACCCGGAGTGAACACCACAGAGCAGACCCGGAGCGAACACCACGGAACAGACCCGGAGCGAACACCACAGAATAGACCCGGAGCGAACACCACGGAACAGACCCGGAGCGAACACCACAGAGCAGACCCGGAGCGAACACCACAGAATAGACCCGGAGCGAACACCACGGAACAGACCCGGAGCGAACACCACAGAGCAGACCCGGAGCGAACACCACAGAGCAGACCCGGAGCGAACACCACGGAACAGACCCGGAGCGAACACCACAGAGCAGACCCGGAGCGAACACCACGGAACAGACCCGGAGCGAACACCACAGAGCAGACCCGGAGCGAACACCACAGAATAGACCCGGAGCGAACACCACGGAACAGACCCGGAGCGAACACCACAGAGCAGACCCGGAGCGAACACCACGGAACAGACCCGAAGCGAACACCACAGAGCAGACCCGGAGCACTGACTGATGGCCCCGGCGAGGCTAGCAGGGCCGGCCATAATATCCCGCCACAATGTGAGAAAAAAAAAACGCTTGATAAGCGATGTGTGAGCCACACAGACTTATCAGTGTGTCACACTGGCCACTGTGGGAGGACGCCAGCTGGGAAATACTGGTTTGGAAAACGAGATGACGAATTATGGGACTAATTACCGTGTAAAACAATAGAAGTGGGGTCCCTGGATTGTTTCAAGCGCAGGATGGACGTATGTGTGAGAGATAGCGTGGGGTGGACATCAAGAGGAGTCTGGCCAGTAGCCTCCTTGCAGTGTCCTTCATGCTTGTGTTCCATGAGCTCTCGTGACGTGTTCTTGGTAAGCCTAATCTTTGTGTTGTCTGCATACTTGCTAAATATATTATATGTACCACATTACTGTAGAGCAGAATATCATTATCCAGCACCACGTGACTAGACCTAGCTGGGGGGTCCACCAGCACCAGGGGGGTCCACCAGCACCAGGGGGTCCACCAGCACCAGGGGGGTCCACCAGCACCAGGGGGGTCCACCAGCACCAGGGGGGTCCACCAGCACCAGGGGGTCCACCAGCACCAGGGGGGTCCACCAGCACCAGGGGGGTCCACCAGCACCAGGGGGGTCCACCAGCACCAGGGGGGTCCACCAGCACCAGGGGGGTCCACCAGCACCAGGGGGTCCACCAGCACCAGGAGGGTCCACCAGCACCAGGGGGGTCCACCAGCACCAGGGGGGTCCACCAGCACCAGGGGGTCCACCAGCACCAGGGGGTCCACCAGCACCAGGGGGTCCACCAGCACCAGGAGGGTCCACCAGCACCAGGGGGGTCCACCAGCACCAGGGGGGTCCACCAGCACCAGGGGGTCCACCAGCACCAGGAGGGTCCACCAGCACCAGGGGGGTCCACCAGCACCAGGGGGGGTCCACCAGCACCAGGGGGGGTCCACCAGCACCAGGGGGGTCCACCAGCACCAGGGGGGTCCACCAGCACCAGGGGGGGTCCACCAGCACCAGGGGGGGTCCACCAGCACCAGGGGGGTCCACCAGCACCAGGGGGTCCACCAGCACCAGGGGGGTCCACCAACACCAGGGGGGTCCACCAGCACCAGGGGGTCCACCAGCACCAGGGGGTCCACCAGCACCAGGGGGGGTCCACCAGCACCAGGGGGGTCCACCAGCACCAGGGGGGTCCACCAACACCAGGGGGGTCCACCAGCACCAGGGGGGTCCACCAGCACCAGGGGGGGTCCACCAGCACAAGGGGTCCACCAGCACCAGGGGGTCCACCAGCACCAGGGGGGGTCCACCAGCACCAGGGGGTCCACCAGCACCAGGGGGGTCCACCAACACCAGGGGGGTCCACCAGCACCAGGGGGGGTCCACCAGCACAAGGGGGTCCACCAGCACCAGGGGGTCCACCAGCACCAGGGGGGGTCCACCAGCACAAGGGGTCCACCAGCACCAGGGGGTCCACCAGCACCAGGGGGGTCCACCAGCACCAGGGGGTCCACCAGCACCAGGGGGGTCCACCAGCACCAGGGGGGGTCCACCAGCACCAGGGGGGTCCACCAGCACCAGGGGGGTCCACCAGCACCAGGGGGTCCACCAGCACCAGGGGGTCCACCAGCACCAGGGTGTCCACCAGCACCAGGGGGTCCACCAGCACCAGGGGGTCCACCAGCACCAGGGGGGTCCACCAGCACCAGGGGGTCCACCAGCACCAGGGGGTCCACCAACACCAGGGGGGTCCACCAGCACCAGGGGGGTCCACCAGCACCAGGGGGTCCACCAGCACCAGGGGGTCCACCAGCACCAGGGGGGTCCACCAGCACAGGGGGTCCACCAGCACCAGGGGTCCACCAGCACCAGGGGGGGTCCACCAGCACCAGGGGTCCACCAGCACCAGGGGGGTCCACCAGCACCAGGGGGTCCACCAGCACCGAGGGGGTCCACCACACCAGGGGTCCACCAGCACCAGGGGGTCCCACCAGCACCAGGGGTTCCACCAGCACCAGGGGGTCCACCAGCACCAGGGGGTCCACCAGCACCAGGGGGTCCACCAGCACACAGGGGTCCACACAGCACCAGGGGGTCCACCAGCACCAGGGGGGTTCCACCAGCACCAGGGGTCCACCAGCACCAGGGGGGGTCCACCAGCACCAGGGGGTCCACCAGCACCAGGGGTCCTCACCAGCACCAGGGGGGTCCACCAGCACCAGGGGTCCACCAGCACCAGGGGGTCCACCAGCACCAGCAGGGGGTCCACCAGCACCCAGGGGGGGTCCACCAGCACCAGGGGGTCCACCAGCACCAGGGGGGGTCCACCAGCACAAGGGGTCCACCAGCACCAGGGGGTCCACCAGCACAGGGGGGTCCACCAGCACCAGGGGGTCCACCAGCACCAGGGGGTCCACCAGCACCAGGGGGTCCACCAGCACCAGGGGCTCCACCAGCACCAGGGGGTCCACCAGCACCAGGGGGTCCACCAGCACCAGGGGGTCCACCAGCACCAGGGGGTCCACCAGCACCAGGGGGTCCACCAGCACCAGGGGTCCACCAGCACCCGGGGCTCCACCAGCACCAGGGGGGGTCCACCAGCACAAGGGGTCCACCAGCACCAGGGGGGGTCCACCAGCATCAGGGGGGGTCCACCAGCACCAGGGGGTCCACCAGCACCAGGGGGGGTCCACCAGCACCAGGGGGTCCACCAGCACCAGGGGGGGCCACCAGCACAAGGGGTCCACCAGCACCAGGGGGGTCCACCAGCACCAGGGGGTCCACCAGCACCAGGGGGTCCACCAGCACCAGGGGGGGTCCACCAGCACAAGGGGTCCACCAGCACCAAGGGGTCCACCAGCACCAGGGGGGTCCACCAGCACCAGGGGGGTCCACCAGCACCAGGGGGGTCCACCAGCACCAGGGGGTCCACCAGCACCAGGGGGGTCCACCAGCACCAGGGGGGGTCCACCAGCACCAGGGGGTCCACCAGCACCAGGGGGTCCACCAACACCAGGGGGTCCACCAGCACCAGGGGGTCCACCAGCACCAGGGGGTCCACCAGCACCAGGGGGTCCACCAGCACCAGGGGGGTCCACCAGCACCAGGGGGTCCACCAGCACCAGGGGGTCCACCAGCACCAGGGGGTCACCAGCACCAGGGGGTCCACCAGCACCAGGGGGGTCCACCAGCACCAGGGGGGTCCACCAGCACCAGGGGGGGCCCACCAGCACCAGGGGGTCCACCAGCACCAGGGGGGTCCACCAGCACCAGGGGGTCCACCAGCACCAGGGGGTCCACCAGCACCAGGGGGTCCACCAGCACCAGGGGGTCCACCAGCACCAGGGGGGTCCACCAGCACCAGGGGGTCCACCAGCACCAGGGGGTCCACCAGCACCAGGGGGGTCCACCAGCACCAGGGGGTCCACCAGCACCAGGGGGGTCCACCAGCACCAGGGGTCCACCAGCACCAGGGGGTCCACCAGCACCACGGGGTCCACCAGCACCAGGGGGGTCCACCAGCACCAGGGGGTCCACCAGCACCAGGGGGTTCCACCAGCACAAGGGGTCCACCAGCACCAGGGGGTCCACCAGCACCAGGGGGTCCACCAGCACCAGGGGGGTCCACCAGCACCAGGGGGGTCCACCAGCACCAGGGGGTCCACCAGCACCAGGGGGGTCCACCAGCACCAGGGGGGGTCCACCAGCACCAGGGGGTCCACCAGCACCAGGGGGGTCCACCAGCACAAGGGGTCCACCAGCACCAGGGGGGTCCACCAGCACCAGGGGGGTCCACCAGCACCAGGGGGTCCACCAGCACCAGGGGTCCACCAGCACCAGGGGGTCCACCAGCACCAGGGGGTCCACCAGCACCAGGGGGTCCACCAGCACCAGGGGGTCCACCAGCACCAGGGGGTCCACCAGCACCAGGGGGTCCACCAGCACCAGGGGGTCCACCAGCACCAGGGGGGGTCCACCAGCACCAGGGGGTCCACCAGCACCAGGGGGGTCCACCAGCACCAGGGGGGTCCACCAGCACCAGGGGGTCCACCAGCACCAGGGGGGGTCCACCAGCACCAGGGGGTCCACCAGCACCAGGGGGGGTCCACCAGCACCAGGGGGTCCACCAGCACCAGGGGGGGTCCACCAGCACCAGGGGGGTCCACCAGCACCAGGGGGTCCACCAGCACAGGGGGGTCCACCAGCTCAAGGGGTCCACCAGCACCAGGGGGTCCCACCAGCACCATGGGGGTCCACCAGCACCAGGGGGGGTCCCCAGCACCAGGGGGGTCCACCAGCACCCGGGGGGTCCACCAGCACCAGGGGGGGTCCACCAGCACCAGGGGGGTCCCACCAGCACCAGGGGGTCCACCAGCACCAGGGGGTCCACCACACCAGGGGGGTCCACCAGCACCAGGGGGGTCCACCAGCACCAGGGGGTCCACCAGCACCAGGGGGTCCACCAGCACCAGGGGGGTCCACCAGCACCAGGGGGTCCACCAGCACCAGGGGGTCCACCAGCACCAGGGGGGTCCACCAGCACCAGGGGGGTCCACCAGCACCAGGGGGTCCACAGCACCAGGGGGTCCACCAGCACCAGGGGGGTCCACCAGCACCAGGGGGGGGGTCCACCAGCACCAGGGGGTCCACCAGCACAGGGGGGTCCACCAGCACCAGGGGGTTCCACCAGCACAAGGGGGTCCACCGCACCCAGGGGGGTCCACCAGCACCAGGGGGGTCCACCAGCACCAGGGGGTCCACCAGCACAGGGGGTCCACCAGCACCAGGGGGTCCACCAACCCAGGGGGGTCCACCAGCACCAGGGGGGTCCACCAGCACCAGGGGGTCCACCAGCACCAGGGGGTCCACCAGCACCAGGGGTCCACCAGCACCAGGGGGTCCACCAGCACCAGGGGGTCCACCAGCACCAGGGGGTCCACCAGCACCAGGGGGGTCCACCAGCACCAGGGGGTCCACCAGCACCAGGGGGTCCACCAGCACCAGGGGGTCCACCAGCACCAGGGGGTCCACCAGCACCAGGGGGTCCACCAGCACCAGGGGGTCCACCAGCACCAGGGGGGTCCACCAGCACCAGGGGGTCCACCAGCACCAGGGGGTCCACCAGCACCAGGGGGGTCCACCAGCACCAGGGGGTCCACCAGCACCAGGGGGTCCACCAGCACCAGGGGGGTCCACCAGCACAGGGGTCCACCAGCACCAGGGGGTCCACCAGCACAGGGGGTCCACCAGCACCAGGGTCCACCAGCACCAGGGGGTCCACCAGCACCAGGGGGTCCACCAGCACCAGGGGGTCCACCAGCACCAGGGGGTCCACCAGCACCAGGGGGTCCACCAGCACCAGGGGGTCCACCAGCACCAGGGGGTCCACCAGCACCAGGGGGTCCACCAGCACCAGGGGGGTCCACCAGCACAGGGGTCCACCAGCACCAGGGGGTCCACCAGCACCAGGGGGTCCACCAGCACCAGGGGGTCCACCAGCACCAGGGGGTCCACCAGCACCAGGGGGTCCACCAGCACCAGGGGGGTCCACCAGCACCAGGGGGTCCACCAGCACCAGGGGGTCCACCAGCACCAGGGGGTCCACCAGCACCAGGGGTCCACCAGCACCAGGGGGGTCCACCAGCACCAGGGGTCCACCAGCACCAGGGGGTCCACCAGCACCAGGGGGGTCCACCAGCACCAGGGGGTCCACCAGCACCAGGGGGTCCACCAGCACCAGGGGGTCCACCAGCACCAGGGGGTCCACCAGCACCAGGGGGTCCACCAGCACCAGGGGGTCCACCAGCACCAGGGGGTCCACCAGCACCAGGGGGTCCACCAGCACCAGGGGGTCCACCAGCACCAGGGGGGTCCACCAGCACCAGGGGGTCCACCAGCACCAGGGGGTCCACCAGCACCAGGGGGTCCACCAGCACCAGCGGGGGTCCACCAGCACCAGGGGGTCCACCAGCACCAGGGGGTCCACCAGCACCAGGGGGTCCACCAGCACCAGGGGGTCCACCAGCACCAGGGGTCCACCAGCACCAGGGGGTCCACCAGCACCAGGGGGTCCACCAGCACCAGGGGGTCCACCAGCACCAGGGGGTCCACCAGCACCAGGGGGTCCACCAGCACCAGGGGGTCCACCAGCACCAGGGGGTCCACCAGCACCAGGGGGTCCACCAGCACCAGGGGGTCCACCAGCACCAGGGGGTCCACCAGCACCAGGGGGTCCACCAGCACCAGGGGGTCCACCAGCACCAGGGGGGTCCACCAGCACCAGGGGGTCCACCAGCACCAGGGGGTCCACCAGCACCAGGGGGTCCACCAGCACCAGGGGTCCACCAGCACCAGGGGGTCCACCAGCACCAGGGGGTCCACCAGCACCAGGGGGTCCACCAGCACCAGGGGGTCCACCAGCACCAGGGGGTCCACCAGCACCAGGGGGGTCCACCAGCACCAGGGGGTCCACCAGCACCAGGGGGTCCACCAGCACCAGGGGGTCCACCAGCACCAGGGGGTCCACCAGCACCAGGGGGGTCCACCAGCACCAGGGGGTCCACCAGCACCAGGGGGTCCACCAGCACCAGGGGGTCCACCAGCACCAGGGGGTCCACCAGCACCAGGGGGTCCACCAGCACCAGGGGGTCCACCAGCACCAGGGGGTCCACCAGCACCAGGGGGTCCACCAGCACCAGGGGGTCCACCAGCACCAGGGGGTCCACCAGCACCAGGGGGGTCCACCAGCACCAGGGGGTCCACCAGCACCAGGGGTCCACCAGCACCAGGGGGGTCCACCAGCACCAGGGGGTCCACCAGCACCAGGGGGTCCACCAGCACCAGGGGGTCCACCAGCACCAGGGGGGTCCACCCAGCACCAGGGGGTCCACCAAGCACCCAGGGGGGTACCACCAGCAACCAGGTGGGGCTCCACCAAGGCACAGATGGGGTACACCAGCACCAGGGAGGGTCCACCAGCACCAGGGGGGCGTCGCTACCAGCACCAAGGGTGTCCAACCAGCACACAGGGGTGTCCACCAGCACGCAGGGGGTCCACCAGCATACCAAGGGGGGGTCGCACCAGCACCAGGGGGTCCACCAGCACACAGGGGGGAGTCCCACCAGACACGCAAGATGGGGTCGCACCAGCACCAGGGAGGGTCCACCAGCACCAGATGGGTCCACCAAGCACCCAGGGGGGTCCACCAGCACCAGGGGGTCCACCCAGCACCAGGGGGGTCCACCAGCACCAGGGGGATCCACCAGCACCAGGGGGGTCCACCAGCACCAGGGGGTCCACAGCACCAGGGTGGGGTCCACCAGCACCAGGGGGGTCCACCACACCAAGGGGGTCCACCAGCACCAGGGGGTCCACCAGCACCCAGGGGGGTCCACCAGCACCAGGGGGGTCCACCAGCACCAGGGGGTCCACCAGCACCAGGGGGTCCACCAGCACCAGGGGGTCACCAGCACCAGGGGGTCCACCAGCACCAGGGGGTCCACCAGCACCAGGGGGTCCACCAGCACCAGGGGGTCCACCAGCACCAGGGGGTCCACCAGCACCAGGGGGTCCACCAGCACCAGGGGGTCCACCAGCACCAGGGGGTCCACCAGCACCAGGGGGTCCACCAGCACCAGGGGGTCCACCAGCACCAGGGGGTCCACCAGCACCAGGGGGTCCACCAGCCCAGGGGGTCCACCAGCACCAGGGGGGGTCCACCAGCACCAGGGGTCCACCAGCACCAGGGGGTCCACCAGCACCAGGGGGTCCACCAGCACCAGGTCCACCAGCACCAGGGGTCCACCAGCACCAGGGGTCCACCAGCACCAGGGGGTCCACCAGCACCAGGGGGTCCACCAGCACCAGGGGGGTCCACCAGCACCAGGGGGGTCCACCAGCACCACGGGGGTCCACCAGCACCAGGGGGTCCACCAGCACCAGGGGGTCCACCAGCACCAGGTGTCCACCAGCACCAGGGGGGTCCACCAGCACCAGGGGTCCACCAGCACCAGGGGGTCCACCAGCACCAGGGGGTCCACCAGCACCAGGGGTCCACCAGCACCAGGGGGTCCACCAGCACCAGGGGGTCCACCAGCACCAGGGGGTCCACCAGCACCAGGGGGTCCACCAGCACCAGGGGGGTCCCACCAGCACCAGGGGGGGGTCCACCAGCACCACGGGGTCCACCAGCACCAGGGGGTCCACCAGCACCAGGGGGTCCACCAGCACAAGGGGTCCACCAGCACCAGGGGGTCCACCAGCACCAGGCGGGGTCCACCAGCACCAGGGGGTCCACCAGCACCAGGGGGGTCCACCAGCACCAGGGGGTCCACCAGCACCAGGGGGGTCCACCAGCACAAGGGGTCCACCAGCACCAGGGGGTCCACCAGCACCAGGGGGTCCACCAGCACCAGGGGTCCACCAGCACCAGGGGGTCCACCAGCACCAGGGGGGTCCACCAGCACCAGGGGGTCCACCAGCACCAGGGGGGTCCACCAGCACCAGGGGGGGGTCCACCAGCACCAGGGGGTCCACCAGCACCAGGGGGGTCCACCAGCACCAGGGGGTCCACCAGCACCAGGGGGTCCACCAGCACCAGGGGGGTCCACCAGCACCAGGGGGTCCACCAGCACCAGGGGGGTCCACCAGCACCAGGGGGTCCACCAGCACCAGGGGGTCCACCAGCACCAGGGGGGTCCACCAGCACCAGGGGGTCCACCAGCACCAGGGGGGTCCACCAGCACCAGGGGGTCACCAGCACCAGGGGGTCCACCAGCACCAGGGGGGTTCCACCAGCACCAGGGGGGTCCACCAGCACCAGGGGGGTCCACCAGCACCAGGGGGTCCACCAGCACCAGGGGGTCCACCAGCACCAGGGGGGTCCACCAGCACCAGGGGGTCCACCAGCACCAGGGGGGTCCACCAGCACCAGGGGGTCCACCAGCACCAGGGGGTCCACCAGCACCAGGGGGTCCACCAGCACCAGGGGGTCCACCAGCACCAGGGGGTCCACCAGCACCAGGGGGGTCCACCAGCACCAGGGGGGTCCACCAGCACCAGGGGGGTCCACCAGCACCAGGGGGTCCACCAGCACCAGGGGGGGTCCACCAGCACCAGGGGGGTCCACCAGCACCAGGGGGTCCACCAGCACCAGGGGGGTCCACCAGCACCAGGGGGTCCACCAGCACCAGGGGGGTCCACCAGCACCAGGGGGGTCCACCAGCACCAGGGGGTCCACCAGCACCAGGGGGGTCCACCAGCACCAGGGGGGTCCACCAGCACCAGGGGGGTCCACCAGCACCAGGGGGTCCACCAGCACCAGGGGGTCCACCAGCACCAGGGGGGTCCACCAGCACCAGGGGGTCCACCAGCACCAGGGGGGTCCACCAGCACCAGGGGGTCCACCAGCACCAGGGGGTCCACCAGCACCAGGGGGTCCACCAGCACCAGGGGGTCCACCAGCACCAGGGGGGTCCACCAGCACCAGGGGGTCCACCAGCACCAGGGGGGTCCACCAGCACCAGGGGGGGTCCACCAGCACCAGGGGGTCCACCAGCACCAGGGGGTCCACCAGCACCAGGGGGGGTCCACCAGCACAAGGGGGTCCACCAGCACCAGGGGGTCCACCAGCACCAGGGTGGTCCACCAGCACCAGGGGGGTCCACCAGCACCAGGGGGGTCCACCAGCACCAGGGGGTCCACCAGCACCAGGGGGCCACCAGCACCAGGGGGTCCACCAGCACCAGGGGGTCCACCAGCACCAGGGGGTCCACCAGCACCAGGGGGGTCCACCAGCACCAGGGGGTCCACCAGCACCAGGGGGGGTCCACCAGCACCAGGGGGGTCCACCAGCACCAGGGGGTCCACCAGCACCAGGGGGTCCACCAGCACCAGGGGGTCCACCAGCACCAGGGGGTCCACCAGCACCAGGGGGGTCCACCAGCACCAGGGGGGTCCACCAGCACCAGGGGGTCCACCAGCACCCAGGGGGTCCACCAGCCCAGGGGGTCCACCAGCAGCCAGGGGTCCACCAGCACCAGGGGGTCCACCAGCACCAGGGGGTTCACCAAGCACCAGGGGGTCCACCAGCACCAGGGGGTCCACCAGCACCAGGGGGTCCACCAGCACCAGGGGGGTCACCAGCACCAGGGGTCCACCAGCACCAGGGGTCCACCAGCACATCAGGGGGTCCCACCAAGCACCAGGGGGTCCACCAGCACCAGGGGGGTCCACCAGCACCAGGGGGGTCCCACACCACGGGTCCCACAGCACCAGGTGGGTCACCACACCAGGGGGTCCACCACACCAGGGGGGGTCCACCAGCGACCAGGGGGGTCCACCAGCACCAGGGGGTCCACCAGCACCAGGGGGTCACACCAGCCACCAGGGGGGTCCACCAGCACCAGGGGTGTCCACCAGCACCAGGGGGTCCTAAAACCATACAACCAGGGGGTCCACCAGCACCAGGGGGGTCCACCAGCACCACGGGGGTCCACCAGCACCAGGGGGGTCCACCAGCACCAGGGGGGGTCCACCAGCACCAGGGGGTCCACCAGCACCAGGGGGGTCCACCAGCACCAGGGGGGGTCCACCAGCACCAGGGGGTCCACCAGCACCAGGGGGTCCACCAGCACCAGGGGGTCCACCAGCACCAGGGGGGTCCACCAGCACCAGGGGGTCCACCAGCACCAGGGGGGTCCACCAGCACCAGGGGGTCCACCAGCACCAGGGGGTCCACCAGCACCAGGGGGGTCCACCAGCACCAGGGGGTCCACCAGCACCAGGGGGGTCCACCAGCACCAGGGGGGTCCACCAGCACCAGGGGGTCCACCAGCACCAGGGGGGTCCACCAGCACCAGGGGGGTCCACCAGCACCAGGGGGTCCACCAGCACCAGGGGGTCCACCAGCACCAGGGGGTCCACCAGCACCAGGGGGTCCACCAGCACCAGGGGGTCCACCAGCACCAGGGGGTCCACCAGCACCAGGGGGGTCCACCAGCACCAGGGGGTCCACCAGCACCAGGGGGGGTCCACCAGCACCAGGGGGTCCACCAGCACCAGGGGGGTCCACCAGCACCAGGGGGGTCCACCAGCACCAGGGGGTCCACCAGCACCAGGGGGTCCACCAGCACCAGGGGGGGTCCACCAGCACCAGGGGGTCCACCAGCACCAGGGGGTCCACCAGCACCAGGGGGGTCCACCAGCACCAGGGGGGTCCACCAGCACCAGGGGGTCCACCAGCACCAGGGGGGTCCACCAGCACCAGGGGGTCCACCAGCACCAGGGTGGTCCACCAGCACCAGGGGGTCCACCAGCACCAGGGGGTCCACCAGCACCAGGGGGTCACCAGCACCAGGGTGGTCCACCAGCACCAGGGGGTCCACCAGCACCAGGGGGTCCACCAGCACCAGGGGGTCCACCAGCACCAGGTGGTCCACCAGCACCAGGGGGGGGTCCACCAGCACCAGGGGGTCCACCAGCACCAGGGGGTCCACCAGCACCAGGGGGGTCCACCAGCACCAGGGGGTCCACCAGCACCAGGGGGGTCCACCAGCACCAGGGGGGTCCACCAGCACCAGGGGGTCCACCAGCACCAGGGGGTCCACCAGCACCAGGGGGTCCACCAGCCCAGGGTCCACCAGCACCAGGGGGTCCACCAGCACCAGGGGGGTCCACCAGCACCAGGGGGTCCACCAGCACCAGGGGGGTCCACCAGCACCAGGGGGTCCACCAGCATCAGGGGGGTCCACCAGCACCAGGGGGTCCACCAGCACCAGGGGGGTCCACCAGCACCAGGGGGTCCACCAGCACCAGGGGGGTCCACCAGCACCAGGGGGGTCCACCAGCACCAGGGGGTCCACCAGCACCAGGGGGTCCACCAGCACCAGGGGGGGTCCACCAGCACAAGGGGTCCACCAGCACCAGGGGGGTCCACCAGCACCAGGGGGGTCCACCAGCACCAGGGGGTCCACCAGCACCAGGGGGTCCACCAGCACCAGGGGGTCCACCAGCACCAGGGGGTCCACCAGCACCAGGGGGGGGTCCACCAGCACCAGGGGGTCCACCAGCACCAGGGGGGTCCACCAGCACCAGGGGGTCCACCAGCACCAGGGGGTCCACCAGCACCAGGGGGTCCACCAGCACCAGGGGGTCCACCAGCACCAGGGGGGTCCACCAGCACCTGGGGGGTCCACCAGCACCAGGGGGGTCCACCAGCACCAGGGGG
The DNA here is from genome assembly GCF_040958095.1 of Procambarus clarkii. NCBI lineage: Eukaryota > Metazoa > Arthropoda > Malacostraca > Decapoda > Cambaridae > Procambarus > Procambarus clarkii. The sequence continues at coordinate 45,030,449 of NC_091166.1, read as the reverse complement.
TCCACCAGCACCAGGGGGTCCACCAGCACCAGGGGGGTCCACCAGCACCAGGGGGGTCCACCAGCACCAGGGGGTCCACCAGCACCAGGGGGAGTCCACCAGCACCAGGGGGTCCACCAGCATCAGGGGGGTCCACCAGCACCAGGGGGGGTCCACCAGCACCACGGGGTCCACCAGCACCAGGGGGTCCACCAGCACCAGGGGGGTCCACCAGCACCAGGGTGTCCACCAGCACCAGGGGGTCCACCAGCACCAGGGGGGTCCACCAGCACCAGGGGGGTCCACCAGCACTTGGGGGTGCTGGTGGACCAGCACATATCTAAAATAATTCTTGGATTTACAAAAGTGTGTGTAATATAACATATATCAATAATCATCGCATATTATTATGACATGAGCTGTCTACTTTTGTGTGTTTAACCCTTATCTATACCGACCAGTGGATTGGGGGGGGGGGCGTTTAGATGTTTAGCCTAGCGTCCCAAAACGTTAGACTGGGCCTTGGATATATTGAAAGGCTTGTCGGAAAACTCTTTTTGAATATTAAATTTACTGGAAAGCAACTCAGTCTTGCAACCATGTACACTCATTTGGGTAGTTCCTGGCAATTTTCAATAGAAAACACTACTGGAAACACTTGAAACACTTAACTCCAGACATCAGTGAGGCTGTCCATGCAAGAATAATCACAGAATCACGTGATTCGGTTTCGTGTAAATATGCAGTAGAGAAATGAAACGAAATTTCTGAACTTTTTCGTATTTTCTTACATTAAAAAATTCACTGTAATAATTAATCTGAAATTTACATTTGTTTGTAGTGTTTTACAAATAATTTCACGTATAAATGAAGCACATTTAAAGTAAAACACATTAACCGGTCGGCGTTCAATCCTCGATGGTCAAGGTGGTTGGGCACCATTCCTTTCCCCCGTCCCATCCCAAATCCATATCTTGACCCCTTCCCAGTGCTATATAGCCGTAATGGCTTCGTGCGTTCCCCTGGTAGTTCCCTTCCCTTGCACCTCTCACCTTTAACCCGAGACGCCTGAGTCAACAGAATATTTGATGAGCTCTTCACCCGCACTGATGAATTTCTGAAATATTGAGCTCCTCCTTTTGAGCCCATTTTGAGTTTTATGCCATGGCTCAACACTGACGTGAACCAGGTACACTCATTTGTGTTGTTCTTGGCAATTTTCGATAGAAAACCCCAGTGGAAGTCTATGCACACGTGAATCAATTTTTTGCAGGTTCGTTGAATGAGGATTCCACACGGTGCTGATTTTGATTACTTTTTGGCTTTTGGTTTTTAGCCAGAACAAAATTGAAGAGCACACGTCTTCACGCAGCCTTTAGGCTATCTCTCTACACACATTCCTTTAGGCTATCTCTCTACACACATTCCTTTAGGCTATCTTCCTACACACACATTCCTTTAGGCTATCTTCCTACACACACATTCCTTTAGGCTCTCTCCCTATACACACATTCCTTTAGGCTCTCTCCCTACACACACATTCCTTTAGGCTATCTCCTTACACACACATTCCTTAAGGTTCTCTCCCTATACACACATGCCTTTAGGCTATCTTCCTACACACAGTCCTTTAGGCTATCTCCCTACACACACATTCCTTTAGGCTATCTCCCTACACACACATTCCTTTAGGCTATCTCCCTACACACACATTCCTTTAGGCTATCTCCCTACACACACATTCCTTTAGGCTATCTCCCTACACACACATTCCTTTAGGCTATCTCCCTACACACACATTCCTTTAGGCTATCTCCCTACACACACATTCCTTTAGGCTATCTCCCTACACACACATTCCTTTAACGCGTCACCAAACATAGTTGTGATCAGAACTCAAGACTTACTGGGCATGAAGGGAACTGATCACTGGAACTGTGTCCAATCTTCCCAGTCTGTTTTGGCTCAGAATTCATCATGCATTAATGTATCATTTTACGAAACATGTACATCTTTCCTTTAGTTTATAGAGTTTATCATGGAGTTTAACCTGCATTTATTGAACAATTATGAGTCTTGATACTTCGGAACCCAAGATTCGTGTTTTATAGAAATTCTCAATACTCTTCGAAACTCATAAACTGTTTAAGAAATGTAAAGTAAACTGTCATGAGTGAAGAAGGATGCATAAATTTTGTAAGTTGACACGTATATGTATTACATTCACTCTGTCAAGCCTGAGAGTGTACTAACCGCTACAGAGCATAAACTATTACATCCATCATCTTTGGGCAGAAGGCGAGCAATGTATAGGTGCCCCCCTGGAAACACAAACCGAAACTGTCTCTATTTTCTGCTTGTTACAACTTGTAATAAACTTGTTACATCTTGGCTTAACGTGTTTATGACGTATTAGAACGTTGTTACAACTTGCTATATTGGTTGTTATAACTGGTTAGGCGGTATTAAAACTTGTTCGAACGTTGTACCAACGTCGTAGTTTCGGTGTGTGTTTGGCGGGTTAGTATTGTATGGTACACAGGCTCCCTCCAGTGCCACAATGTGTTTGTAAATGTTTTGCTCCGTCACGAGGAGCCATCAACCTATTGTGTCCGGCACTAAGCCATTTTGCCACGTCATCTTGTAAATATAGCAGCAATAATCTGAAAAAAATCTGGATTTGATATGGATAAAAATTACATTAATATGATTTCCTCGTTTATGTGATATGGACGATAGAAATCACATAAATCATAAATCTACATAAATCACAGATCACTAAGTTTATGGTTCTTAGGAGGCTGTATAAAATAGAATATATTGTCTGCTCGGCTGTCCATGGGATTTATACACTGGAAACGAAACATTTTAGCAGGGCACTGATTAACTATCTTTATAATAGGCTTACTAGTGATAAGAACCAAATTAGTTTATTATCGGGATCCAATTACGACATGAGTGTGTTTGTATGTGTGTATTTACTATTTGTGTACAGAATTGAGCTATTAGCTCTTGGACCCCGTTTTTTCTAACCGATCTATTTTTTCTTCCTGTTATATCTACTACATATATTTCTCTCTAACACACACACACACACACACACATCCATCCTCAGGAAGCAGGTGTAACTCCCAGACACCTATTATCTGCTAGCTGAACAGGTGCATCAGGGGTGAGAAAAAACTCTACCCATGTGTTTCTGCCTCCACCGGGAATCGAACCCGGTCAATTAGGACTACGACACCCAAGAACTATATCCACTCAGCCGCGAGGGCCCCCAGTGTGTGGGAGTGTGTACTCACCTGCTCTATCATACCTGGTTTTAAAGTTATGAATGGAATTGGCTTCTACAACCTGCTTCTTTAGGTCATTCCATTTACTCACTAACTTTACGCTAAAAGTAAATTTTCTAACAATCTATGACACATCTGAGTCTCAAGCTTCCATCCGTGCCCCTTTGTTATATTGTTATTCATTGTAAACATTTCCTATCTTTCTACCTTGTCAATCCCTCTATGTATTTTATACGTCTGTATCATGTCCCCCCTCTCCCTGCTCCTTTCTAACGTTTTCTTTCGAGCTATCTTAGGTTTTTTTTTAAGATGGGGGCTCCAAGGTGGTGCGGCATACTCTCAGACTGACCTCACATAGGCGGTACAGTGATCTAAACGAAACATTTTAGCAGGGCACTGATTAACTATCTTTTTAATACGCTTACTAGTGATGAAACTTATTCAAGTTTCTGAAGGATGTTCTGACTTTTGCCAGAGTAGAGTATGCGGCTGACGTTATTCAATTTATATGAGCCTGTAGAGTTAGGTTTGTTGTTATGTCCACTCCCAGGTCTTTTTTCTTTAGACGTTATAGGGAGGTAGTTTCCATTCATCGTATATTGGCCTTTCGGTCTCCTGGCTCCTGTCCCCCATTTTTATCACCTTGCACTTGTTAGTGTTGAACTCTAGAAGTCATTTCTCGGACCAGCTCTGCAACCTGTTCAAGTCATCCTGGAGAATCTTACAATCATCATCTGTCTCAACCCTCCTCATTAGTCTTGCATCATCTGCAAACATCGACGTAAAAGACTCAACTCCTGCAGTCAAGTCATTTACATAAGTGAGGAATAGTGTGGGTCACAGTACCGATCCTTGAGGCACCCCGCTTGTTACTCTACGCCAGTCGAACTTCACGCCCCTCACTGTCACTCTCTGACACCTGTCTGTCAGATAATTCCTTACCCATGATCGTGCGTTTCCGTCTACTCCCGCCTTCCTCTCAAGTTTGTATAGTAGCCTTCTGTGTGGTGCTCTATCAAAGGCTTTTTGGCAGTCCATAAATATGCAATCTGCCCATTCTGCTCTGTCTTGCCTCATTTTCGGTATCTTATCATAAAAACTCCAGGAAGTTCGTCAGTCATGATTTCCCTTTGCTAAAGCCGTTTTGTTGTTTACTTTCAAACTAAATTCTTTCTAGGTGTGCAACTAGTCTTAACCATTTAATTCTTTCAAGAACTCTGCAAGGGATGCTTGTGAGCGACACCGGTCAGTAGTTAAGTGCCTCTTCTCTATCTCCTTTCTTGTAGATTGGCACCACATTTGCCTTCTTCAGCAGCTGGGCAGCTAATCAGGCATAAGTGACTAGTTAGAGATTAGTGCCAGAGGTATGCTGAGGACCTGTGCAGCTTCTTTTAAAGTCCTTGATGATATTCTATCTGGCAAATTAGCTTTAGTTACTTCCAGTGATGGTAGCTGTATTCTTACTTTTTCTGCTGTTACCTCAATATTTAGTAGTTTCTCGTCAGGGACTACTTCCTCATCTAGCTCTGGGAGCTGTTTAGACTCAGTACTGAACACTCCATGGAAGCTGGCATTGAGCTCCCCACAAATTTATTTATCATTTTCTGTATACTGGCCTCCCCCTTTTTCGTAATGTGATCACTTGATCATTCACTGTCATTTTCCTTCTTAAATGGTTATGTAATAATTTCGGTTGGCTAAAAACGCAGGTTCGAATCCTCGTCACGGCCCTTGTGGATTTGTTCATTTGATGTATCACGTTAGTGTGATCTCTCTCTGTGTGTGTTCGGTTGGCTCTTTGTTTTGGAGGCAATATAATTTTCAAAATTTCTTTCTGCCAATCTTGTTATATTTATGTAGTCATTCCTGCCTTTGTCGCATCTATTCCGGCTTACCTCTGGCCTTTGCCTTCTGTATTTTCTCCACTCTCTGTTTTTTGGCCAATACTTGAGGTGGACGGTAGAGCGACGGTCTCGCTTCATGCAGGTCAGCGTTCAATCCTCGACCGTCCAAGTGGTTGGGCACCATTCTTTCCCACGTCCCATCCCAAATCCTTATCCTAGAATCCCTTCCAAGTGCTATATATTATAGGTGCTTATCCTAACCCCTAATCCAAGTGCTTATCCCAATCCCTTCCAATTGCTATATATTCGTAATGGCTTGGCGCTTTCTCCTGACAGTTCCATTCTCTTTCCTCCTGCTTTTTGCTTTTGCTTCTTATCACTGTCTATTGAACCACGGATTATTATATGGCCTCCTACTTTTTCCCCTTAATGGTGGTATGAATCTCTCTTCTGCCTCTTTGCACCTCAGTTTAACTTGGTCCATCATTTCCTGGACCGTCTTCCCTCTATGGTCCTCCTCCCATTCCACACTTCCCAGATACTCTCTTACTTTCATGTAGTCTCCTTTTTCATAGTCTACTCTCCCTTCCCTGACTCCTTGTCTTATGGGCACTGTTCTGAGGTCCATCATGTAGTGAACACTAGGACATAATGGCCACTTGCTCCTAGTGATATTTCAAGCTCTAAATTCTCAATGTCTTCGTCATTGTGGGTGAAGATCAAGTCCAGTATGTCTGGTGTATCTCCTCCTCGTTCTCTTGCGTCCTCCTTTGCCTGTTGGGTTAAGAAGTTTCTTTCTACAACTTCCACTAATTTCGCTCTCCACGTTTCTTCCCCACCATGAGGATTTCTGGACTCCCAGTCAATCTCTCCATGATTTAGGTCCCCCGTTACAGCTCTCATTCTGTGTGGCACTGTTGCTGCTCTCTGCAATGCCTCTATGCATGATTTGTTGTTGTCATCATATTCCTGCCTGGGTTTTCTGTTGTTTGGTGGGGGGTTGTAAATTACCAGGACCACAAGTCTTCCTCCATCTGCTGTCAGTGTTCCAGTAATGAAGTCTGTGTATACGTATCCACTCTGATTCTTGAGTTCTTCAAATATCCACTCCTGTTTTACTACAAGTGGAACATCTCCTCCTTGCCTTTGTTGGCTTTCTTTCCTTATCACTTGGAATCCCCCTGGGGAAAATGTCATCAGAGATCATATAGTTTATTTTCGTTTCTACTATTGCAATTAAATCTGAGTCATTTTCACTTACACCTTTAATTTCCTCTGCTTTGCTTGTAACTCAGTCAGCGTTCGTATACTAAATCTTCAGGCTCTTCCTGGACACCCTATTCTCAGAGAATTCAGTGTCAGGGAGTGGGTGGGAGTCTGTGTGTGTGTATACTCACCTATTTGTGCTTGCGGGGGGTTGAGCTTTGGCTTTTTGGTCCCGCCTCTCAACTGTCAATCAATTGGTGTACATATTCCTAAGCCTACTGGGCTCTATCATATCTACATTTAAAACTGTGTACGGAGTCAGCCTCCACCACAACACTGCCTAATGCATTCCACCTGTTAACTACTCTGACACTGAAAAAGTTCTTTCTAACGTCCCTGTGGCTCATTTGGGTACTCAGTTTCCACCTGTGTCCCCTTGTTCGCGTACCACCAGTTTTGAATAGTTTATCCTTGTCTACCCTGTCAATTCCCCTGAGGATTTTGTAGATTGTGATCATGTCTCCCCTCACTCTTCTGTCTTTCAGTGTCGTAAGGTGCATTTCCCGCAGCCTTTCCTCGTAACTCATGCCTCTTAGTTCTGGGACTAGTCTAGTGGCATACCTCTGAATTTTTTCTAGCTTCGCCTTGTGCTTGACTAGGTACGGGCTCCATGTTGGGGCCGCATACTCCAGGATTGGTCTTACATATGTGGTATACAAGGTTCTGAATGATTCCTTACACAGATTCCTGAAGGCTGTTCCGATGTTAGCCAGCCTCCCATATGCCGCGGACGTAATTATTTTTATGTGGGCTTCAGGAGACAGGTTTGGTGTGATATCAACTCCTAGATCTTTCTCTCTGTCCGTTTCATTAAGTACTTCATCTCCAATTCTGTATCCTGTGTCTGGCCTCCTGTTTCCACCGCCTAGTTTCATTACTTTGCATTTACTCGGGTTAAACTTTAGCATCCATTTGTTGGACCATTCAACATTCACACATTTGTGTGTGTGTGTTTGTGTGTGTGTGTATGTGTGTGTGTGTATGTGTGTGTGTGTGGGTGTGCATTCATCTGATTGTGCTTGCAAGGGTTGAGCTTTGGCTCTTTGGTCCTCTTTGTGTGTGTATATACTATTTGTGTGTACAGAATCGAGCTATTAGCTCTTGGCACCCGCCTTTCTTACCGCAGATTGACTCTAATGTAATGACTCCTGCCCCATTTTGCTCTGTCTTCTGGCCTGCTGGGCCAACTGCTGACCCAGGATGCCACATTCAATAGCTGTCTAACTCTCAGGTACTTTATAACTAGGTGAATAAAGGCATCAGGAGAAAGAAAACGTTGCCCAAACGCTTTTGTCTTTTTCGCGACCGTCGGGTGTGAGACGGCGACTAGGCCAATTGAGTTTCAAGATCCTCTGAAAATGTGCGTCTAAGTTTATATGTATTGTTATAATCTGTGTTTCAATAAAAAGAAAAAATATAAGTAAAAATTTTATATCCAAGTAGTTTATGATTACACATTAATTACCCTGGTTTGGGGCTTCGCAGGGTGCTTAACCATATCACCAATGCTACATAATGGAAAAGTGCTCTTCAATCATTTGAATAATGTACGCATATACTTAGCACTTCCCGTTGTTTGTGTAAGGGTTCAACCCGTCCTCGACTCAAGTCCATTACATCCAGCGGTCAACCCCACAGACGCATTCATAAATTTTAACATGCTGTTCATTCAAAACGGGAATTTTCTCAAATATAAATTAGTATTATAAAATATTAGCATATTGTGCATATATAGGCATAGGTTAGGTTAGGTTAGGTGTTTAGGTTCGGTTGGCGATTATTTGCATTTGTAGTACGTGGGTGAAGCATTTATAGCGTTGTGATTCGAACAAAATTCGTCAGTGAAGCACTTGTTCCGGATATGTTCGAACGTCATCAGTTGTGAGTCGTGTGTAAACCGCTTTTCATTCATAAACAGGGGGTTTGGCGGGTGGATGGAATCACTTTTGGATCTTTGTTTGGAGGACGGGCTGAAGGGTCGCTATGGCAATTTCTCGGTTGGTCGACTTATAGTTGTGAGTCTTTGACCAGTCCGTCAACCAAACAAAGACCTAAAAGTGATTCTATGTACCCGCCAAACCCCCTGTTTATGAATGAAAAACGGTTTACACACGACCCGTCCTCGACTCACAACTGCTGACGTTCGAACACTTCCAGAACAAGTGCTTCACTGGCGAATTTTGTTCGAATCACAACACTATAAATGCTTCACCCACGTACTACAAATACAAATAATCGCCAACAGAACCTAAACACCTGACCTAACCTAACCTATGCCTATATATGTACAATATGCTAGTATATTATAATATTAATTTATATTTGAGGAAATTCCCGTTTTGAATGAACAACATGTTAAAATTTATGAATGCGTCTGTGGCGTCGACCGCTGGATGGAATGGACTCGAGTCGAGGATAGGTTGCTCTCTCGGTTCCAATTCTTTCTTTTGTTGACAATAGGAGGGAGCCTTTAAGTTTATGGTATTTTTATTGAGTTGAATTACTAAATTATTCCTTTAAAGGATACGTGATGTGTAAATATACGTGTTTTGATGACGTCACTTAATCTCCCATTCTCTTTAAACTTTTGGTGACTAACTTATGTAAATTAACAACATCTTACGATGGTTACCATGTTAATATATCGTATTAATATGTGTCGGATTTCCGACACAGCTGATGACTGAGTGCAAGCTTCACCCCGCCACAGGGTGCACTATCAACTAACAAGACCAATTCAGTAGAGCTTTCTTCTAACAACTCTAAAATATTCAGGAAAGGACTGAGGCGAAATTAGTTAAACACGATCGGGACCCTTAGGTGAAACACTTTGTGGAATGGGGGCTAAAAATGGAGGTAAATATTCAACACCTTGACACCCACGGGTATGTTGTGGTAGGCACGGGTATGTTGTGGTGGGCACGGGTATGTTGTTGTGGACACGGGTATGTTGTGGTGGGCACGGGTATGTTGTGGTGGGCACGGATATGTTGTGGTGGGCACGGATATGTTGTTGTGGGCAACGGGCATGTTGTGCTAGCGCTGAGACCCTGTGGCGGCCTAACTGACATGCGAGTTGATCTTTGTCACAATTATTTGTCTTAATTTTCCGGCGAGTTTTTACTTGGCTGACATCGTTAGCAGGAGCCGCAAGCCGGCCACAGGCGCTCCCAGGCACAGCGCAGGAGGATAAGGGATATCCCTTATCCCTGGGATAAGAGCGTCCTGCAGGCAGGTGCTGGGCACGGGTATGTTGTGGTGGACACGGGTATGTTGTGGTGGGCACGGGTATGTTGTGGTGGACACGGGTATGTTGTGGTGGACACGGGTATGTTGTGGTGGGCACGGGTATGTTGTGGTGGTCACGGGTATGTTGTGGTGGGCACGGGTATGTTGTTGTGGGCACGGGTATGTTGTGGTAGGCACGGGTATGTTGTGGTGGGCACGGGTATGTTGTTGTGGGCACGGGTATGTTGTGGTGGGCACGGATATGTTGTGGTGGGCACGGATATGTTGTGGTGGGCACGGATATGTTGTGGTGGGCACGGGTATGTTGTTGTGGGCACGGGTATGTTGTTGTGGGCACGGGTATGTTGTGGTGGGCACGGATATGTTGTGGTGGGCACGGGTATGTTGTTGTGGGCACGGGTATGTTGTGGTGGGCACGGATATGTTGTGGTGGGCACGGGTATGTTGTGGTGGGCACGGGTATGTTGTGGTGGGCACGGGTATGTTGCGGTGGGCACGGGTATGTTGTGGTGGGCACGGGTATGTTGTGGTGGGCACGGGTATGTTGTGGTGGGCACGGGTATGTTGTGGTGGGCACGGGTATGTTGTGGTGGGCGCGGGTATGTTGTGGTGGGCACGGGTATGTTGTGGTGGACACGGGTATGTTGTGCTGGGCACGGGTATGTTGTGGTGGGCACGGGTATGTTGTGGTGGGCACGGGTATGTTGTGGTGGGCGCGGGTATGTTGTGGTGGGCACGGGTATGTTGTGGTGGACACGGGTATGTTGTGCTGGGCACGGGTATGTTGTGGTGGGCACGGGTATGTTTTGGTGGTCACGGGTATGTTGTGGTGGGCACGGGTATGTTGTGGTGGGCACGGATATGTTGTGGTGGGCACGGGTATGTTGTGGTGGGCACGGGTATGTTGTGGTGGGTACGGGTATGTTGTGGTGGGCACGGGTATGTTGTGGTGGGCACGGGTATGTTGTGGTGGACACGGGTATGTTGTGGTGGGCACGGGTATGTTGTGGTGGACACGGGTATGTTGTGGCGGGCACGGGTATGTTGTGGTGGGCACGGGTATGTTGTGGTGGGCACGGGTATGTTGTGGTGGACACTGGTATGTTGTGGTGGGCACGGGCATGTTGTGCTAGCGCTGAGACCCTGTGGCGGCCTAACTGACATGCGAGTTGATCTTTGTCACAATTATTTGTCTTAATTTTCCGGCGAGTTTACCATTGTAAAATACTCATAACATTATTTTGTGGATATTTTCCACACTAACTGACGTCTAACTATACATAGAACTTTAATATAAAACGATATTAACTTAGATTTGCTCTATTATATGTTTTAAATACAGAATATGTTAAAATTGATGAATGTGTCTTCGGGGACGGCCGCCCCTTTAACGAGCCTGCCCTCAGGACAGGTTGTAATGAATACTGATTTTTTTTTATGAGGACGGGCTGCTACAGCCCGGGAGTTCCTCGTTCAACCTTGACGACGAGCTGTCGCCTGGACACCTGCATTGGTACACTGGAACCACCGAAACACGTAGCACTATTCGACCACTGGGACTCGACCTTACAGCCTGCTACTGCTCTTCAACAGTCCGTGTTGACACGGCACATTTATCGACTGTGGACACAGGATGTTGAAAGATTTTTCTGTTTTTCGGGTGGGAGGTATGGCGTCCGGCGGGAGCCAGCTTGGTCTAGAGTTGCCCTAGGGGTGTCAGGTCTTGCTGGAGATGTGCTATGACCCCAGCGCCTGTTGGGCATTGGGCTCCTGGCTGGCCGCAGGCCTCTACAAGATTTTTTTGGCTTTATTTTTTAGGGGGCTCACTAAACACTGGTTCAGTAGACACCATCGCGTTTCTGCCGCGACTTTGTTAAACTACGCAGTATTTTCTTTGAGGCTTATTTTTGTTCCTTGCATTTACAGTGTAAATCCGGATATATACATTTTGTTCTGTACTCAACGAACAGGGTCTGTGTGGCGTGGGGGTGGCACCTGGCTTCCTGGCGGGCTCCTGGCGCTCACTAGGTCTGTGTGGCGTGGGGGTGGCACCTGGCTTCCTGGCGGGCTCCTGGCGCTCACTAGGTCTGTGTGGCGTGGGGGTGGCACCTGGCTTCCTGGCGGGCTCCTGGCGCTCACTAGGTCTGTGTGGCGTGGGGGTGGCACCTGGCTTCCTGGCGCTCACTAGGTCTGTGTGGCGTGGGGGTGGCACCTGGCTTCCTGACGGGCTCCTGGCGCTCACTAGGTCTGTGTGGCGTGGGGGTGGCACCTGGCTTCCTGGCGGGCTCCTGGCGCTCACTAGGTCTGTGTGGCGTGGGGGTGGCACCTGGCTTCCTGGCGGGCTCCTGGCGCTCACTAGGTCTGTGTGGCGTGGGGGTGGCACCTGGCTTCCTGGCGGGCTCCTGGCGCTCACTAGGTCTGTGTGGCGTGGGGGTGGCACCTGGCTTCCTGGCGGGCTCCTGGCGCTCACTAGGTCTGTGTGGCGTGGGGGTGGCACCTGGCTTCCTGGCGGGCTCCTGGCGCTCACTAGGTCTGTGTGGCGTGGGGGTGGCACCTGGCTTCCTGGCGGGCTCCTGGCGCTCACTAAACCTCTGTCTACGAGCGTGTTAACTGCCCCGGGCTGCATTTGTTTTAGCCGCCAGGATTTACGTGCCGCTCTGCAAGGCAACACCAGCACATTCCAGGCCTGCCGTCGTGGTCTCTAAATCAAGCGAGAACCCAGCCCGTCCTCATAAAAAACACTGACTTGGTTTTATTCGTAACATCTTTGAGCAAATTGTGGTTCATGTGGATTTTGAATTTGTTATTTTCTTATATTTCGGTATATAAAAAGTATATAGCGTTGAGGTCAATGTTTATATTTTAATCATTAGGGTCGTGGTATCACAGCATGAGGGAGACTCCACGATAGTGCCAGTTGGCACTACTGACCCTCATCTTGGCCTCCCTTATGAGAGACTCACTAAGACCCTCCCTGGCCCACACGACGCCCAGAGAACCAACACTAACTCTCTACAATTACCGTTGATAGGGACAACGAATCGACTCGGCAGATCACTGGCGTCCATCACTGATATTCACGACGGCATTAGCCTCGACCAGGCCTGAAAGGCTTCGTTGTTCCGAGATAAATAAATGGGAAACATAACGTCATGCCTCCACCATGCGAATATAGATTGCTACGTTTATGGTCATCTGGAAACTCGTATTTTAGGCCGAATAATCTACAAGTAAACTCTCCTACTTACCATGCGGTATAACAAATATACCAGCCCTCATACCCTAACATTTCCTTAAAATACAATACTGAGCAAGGAAATCCTGCTGCACCCATCTCTTGTGCCTCAACCTTCTCTTGACTTTAAAACCCTTTTTGTATACAGTTCCTGGCTAACGCTCCTCCTGGCTAAGGGAGCCGGTCGGCCGAGCGGACAGCACGCTGGGCTTGTGATCCTGTGGTCCTGGGTTCGATCCCAGGCGCTGGCGAGAAACAATGGGCAGAGTTTCTTTCACCCTATGCCCCTGTTACCTAGCAGTAAAATAGGTGCCTGGGTGTTAGTCAGCTGTCACGGGCTGCTTCCTGGGGGTGGAGGCCTGGTCGAGGACCGGGCCGCGGGGACACTAAAGCCCCGAAATCATCTCAAGATAACCTCAAGATAACGTTGCCGCCCACACCAGCCCTGAGTGGTGTATGATGCAGCCATACACCTCTCACAACCACTCTCCCTCACCAGGGCTTCAATAATCATACACTCTATGCTTACATGTCTTTAAAATCACTGATACATAGTCACCCAATGCTAACAAACAAACTCGGTAAAACTGTTTGTAGAAAAAACATTATCTCCCATTATGTCCCCCACCGTGTCCTCCCCTACCATGTTCTTCTCCTACCATGTCCCCCACCGTGTCCTCCCCTACCATGTCCCTCACCGTGTCCTCCCCTACCATGTCCCTCACCGTGTCCTCCCCTACCATGTCCCTCACCGTGCCCTCCCCTACCATGTCCCTCACCGTGTCCTCCCCTACCATGACTCTGCGCTGGGCACACAAGCAAATTGCGACAATGTTTGGGTTTTCAGCACATTAGGCTCACTCCACACCTTCACCATCTAGCACCATAGCATATTCCTCCATCACCTCTCCAACCACAGCTCCCCATCACCACCCTCCAACCACAGCTCCCCATCAACACCCTCCAACCACAGCTCCCCATCAACACCCTCCAACCACAGCTCCCCATCAACCACAGCTCCCCATCATCACCCTCCAACCACAGCTCCCCATCAACACCCTCCAACCACAGCTCCCCATCACCACCCTCCAACCACAGCTCCCCATCAACACCCTCCAACCACAGCTCCCCATCAACACCCTCCAACCATAGCTCCCCATCAACCACAGCTCCCCATCACCACCCTCCAGCCACAGCTCCCCATCAACACCCCTCTAGCCACAGCTCCCCATCACCCACAGCTCCCCATCACCACCCTCCAACCACAGCTCCCCATCAACACCCTCCAACCACAGCTCCCCATCAACACCCTCCAACCACAGCTCCCCATCACCACCCTCCAACCACAGCTCCCCATCAACACCCCTCCAGACACACAGCTCCCCATCAACCACAGCTCCCCATCACCACCCTCCAACCACAGCTCCCCATCAACACTCCTCGTCGTACTCCACCATTGTACATATCTAGAAGCGGTCCAGTTTTATTGTATAACTCTTATAAGGAGGCAAGATGCTACGAAGTGAAGACATTTGTGTTTTAAGTTTGAATGGGGAAGAGGCGAGAGAGCGGCTCCACCATGGCGGTTCAACTCGGGAGGGAGGAGGTTTTCCCGCCAGAGGAGACTCTGAAAAATGGACGTGATTGGTCAGTAGTAGGAGCTTGGCCAGGTTGACCAATCGGGAAGCGCTTTGGGCGTGACGTCAGGCGCCCCTGCCGCGGGCGCGAGAAATCTGTCTTCACTGGGAACCAGGAATTAGAGCCAGCTGGTTCTTCGCTTGGCGGTTCCCTAGCTGTGGAGAGAGTTAAGTCCCCAGAGGGATGAATTCTCGAGCAGTTCTCGAGACAACGAGGAGGAACTTCTAGTCGACTTCCGAGGAAGTGTAGTGGATCTGGGCAGTGAAAAAGGTTCACTAGAGGCTCTACGATAGTGAAGCTGCAAATTTGTCTCATTAGACGGCGCTGGGGGGATTGAGGTACAACCGGCGGGCCGTTCCGAAGTGAGGAACTGCGTAGACATGGCTGCAGTGCCAATTTATAGGTGCCGGAGCTCTGGTGGGCCTGACAAAAGCCTGTCATTTCCTATCCTGTTTCTATAAATGTCACATAATTAAATATTTCATGTTTGTTCTCACTAATTATCATAAAATATAATTATCAAACAAATATAGAAAACACATAAATCATGTAGAGAACTGGATAAGCACCTCCAAAGAATACCTGATCAACCAGGCTGTGACTCATACGTCAGGCTGCGAGCAGCCGCGTCCAACAGCCTGGTTGATCAGTCCGGCAACCAGGAGGCCTGGTCGACGACCGGGCCGCGGGGACGCTAAGCCCCGGAAGCACCTCAAGGTAACCTCAAGGTAAGGTATGTATTTATCAATTTAAGAAGTTAAAAACTTAGTGCTCACAAAATAAAATCAGTGAGACGTTTCACAAGTTTCCACAAAGGATCAGGTGTGAGATGTTTTCAGGTCTGAAGCAACTCTCGTCCTGGTGTCATCTGCCGATTACGGAGTGGAAACCTCCTCATGATTCCATTGAACTAGAGGAGGTCCTTGTAGTTTAACAAACGTAAATGCTGATACATGATTTATGAGAATACTTGAGCGTGTTGTTGCTGTTATCAGGTTCATGTGAATGAATCCCCTCTCACACTCGGCAGTATTAATAGGAATAACTTGTAACCCGCCAAACACACACCGAAACTACGACGTTGGTACAACGTTCGAACAAGTTTTAACACCTCCTAACCAGTTATAACAACCAATATAGTAAGTTGTAACAGCGTTCTAATACGTCATAAACACGTTAAGCCAAGATGTAACAACTTTATAACAAGTTGTAACAAGCGGAAAATAGAGACAGTTTCGGTTTGTGTTTCCAGGGAAACCACTCAGTAATGGGTGTAAATCTTGTGGGATGCGGCGTTCATGATCCTTCACAGGCATTTCCTGAAAGTCACTAAAGGCATTTACTGCAGAGTAAGAAGAAAGCCTAAACCTCTTATTGAGAGATAATATTTCAGATTCTCCATAATTAGGTGGTATTTTATCAGGCCAGCCGCCAGAAGTCTTTTTTTTTCAAGGACACACATTTCACTTAGCAGTGATTTATACATACTTTGAGGTTCAGAAGTTTGAGAGCCTATCATAGATGTTGTCGTTAACATACGGTGCTGCACATTGTTCAGAAGATTAGTGAACACTCCTCACTTTGTTTACGAAAGAAGGAAGTCAATATTGTTTGCTTAGAAGCCATGATGAGGTTGTTTGTGAGAAAAATGCTTTTGTATTAGAGAGAAATCCAGGGACCACCAGCTATCACTTTACTAATGCCACTAAAACACAGCAGTAGAGTTGCCAGCTCAGTATTTCACACGACGCTAGAACCACCCCATAAAGCACTCAATTATTTAAAGTTGTGTGTAGCAATTTTGTCGTTTTACCTGTCTAGTATTTAATAATAGAATGTACTATTGTATGAATAACAAATACCTGTCTAATGAACTACTGCTAAAGCCATGAACATTATCGCTGAATAATGGTATCCAAAGCGGCAGGTTGGCAACTGTCTCATTTGTCTGGCGTAAATGGACAGGAAGCGTTCACCTGCGTCGGGTATTATGTTTCCTGATTCGTACCAGTACAATTCAGCCTGTTTACTTTTTAAATATATACAAATTTAAATACTATTGAATCTTAAAAAAAGAAGAAATATTTTAACATTATTAACTTATTAGTGATGTAATAATATTTTCCTGTCACGATCAAGAATCACCCATAAGCCATTATCTTCCTTTATCCTCATCCTCTCTCCCTTTCCTCCATCCTATCATCCACTTGCAGAGGTGCCGGATCGGTGCTCCAGAGAGTTCAGCAGCTCTGCACCACCGTCCGTAGAGAAGCTCGGGTGGCGGAGTCCAGGTTCAGTGTAGCAGTGTCAACAACTGAGGCGAAACAGTTGAACTACACGTCTACAGAAGAAGAGAAGTGGATCAGTATACCAGTGTGAGGACACCAGGGAGGACAAGCGAAATTCGCTGCCTCCTATCTGACCAGTAGAGGAACTCAGTGGTAGGTGGCAGCCTACCTGTATGAGGAGACCAACCGAGGCAACTACTGTGGAACCCACGGAGAGGAGACCTGCTTCAGCATCCTGGAGCCCTGGAGGGAGCTACACTTCCCTGGTACGTTATGTGGGGACTAAAGTTTCCAGGAACGATGAATAAGGTATATAAATTTGCCCTTTCCTTCCCTTCCCCCTTGTGTTGTTAGGAAATGTGTGTTAAATGGTAAGTGTATGACGCGAGAAATAATGTAAGGAGATAGGCCCTGTAGTTGTGATGCTGGACATAGAGTGAAATTCTACGTTGTTCATTTAAGACAGAGACTAGTTTATCTATTCGTTATTTATGTGGAGTCAAAGTGTATTTATATTAATTAAAGACTGTGGGAGTGTTGCCATATCATAACTGATTCTTGCGGAGTGTTGCCATCTATGAAATAGGTGAGTATTTTCAGACCGTTACTGTGTAGCCTTAATTTTGGTAAATGGTGAAGAATTTTAATGTGGTGTTTGCGTCCTCTCCGTCTTCACTTATCTACATGTTTGGCTGAGGTTTACTGAGCACCACACTATATTGAATAAGTATCGGACTGGACGATTATGTTCCACTGTGCCAAGAAAAATTTATCTGGCATCAGGTGAGTACAGGTCAGTTCGGCGACCTTGAAACTGTTATCTTTGTGGAGTGCAAGCCGGCTGAGTGAAGCCTAGTCTTCGTGTCAACGGACACTTTGGAGGAAGACGCGGGAATGGTCGGCTTACCTTACTTACCACGGTGGGCAAGGTCGGGTTCAGGGAACTCCAACCCCCGTAGGCGACTAAGATGCTCCCCCTGGGTGGACAGTGGCACCGAGGGAGGAGGAGTAAGACCCGAGAGGAGTGCTAGAGTGTGAGAGTGTTGCGGCACTAGAGGACAGCCATACTTCATGCACTCTAGGCTCACTCCTCTCGAAACCGATACAAACCACAGTTTCCCAACCACAGTTTCCCATCCACTCCTCTGATCTGCGCCCCGACTATTGCCTCTGTAATCAGCACCCCCGTAGCCTTCCCTTCGAAGAGCGACCCCTAGCAAACGGCCATTCTACCTGCGCGTCCTTAACCACTCGTCCGATCAGTGCTCCTCCACGGTCCCTCCAATCAGTGCCACACAACCACCCCTCTGATCAGCAGCCCGTCCTCCTAAACGAATGCTAAATCCCCGTTAATCCAGCATCAAACCACTTGTTGATGAATGACAAACGGTTCAAATACGACTCACAACTGAAAACGTTCGAACAGTTCTCAAACAGTACTAAGCAGACGACCTGCATTGCATACAAGTCTTTAGCAGATTATTGTGGCTCCATCCGTTTTTACTCCACCGCCGCTGGCACCTCTTCTTCTGTACGCATGATGTCTGAGCGCGGCTCCAGCCCTTCCTTCCCGTTCAGGGGCGCCAGTGTACGGCGAGCCTGGAGGATATACAAAGGGCTACGCTTTTCACTGCCCATTTGGAGGAGGTTTTCCGTTCCCCAATCATTCCCAGTGGTGCTGTTGGCTGGGGGCACATGCCAGGTCGAGGGCCTTGCTGGGGACCTTGATTGTCCGTTTTCATCTGGAGAGCTCAAAGAGGTCTCCACTGTGCCAGGAATGGACTGCATCCCGTTTGAATTCCATGGGAGGGCGTGAAGGATCCTGCGCTCCCAATTCCGTACCTCTTTTAATGCCTGCTGGTCTTTTGGAATGTTCCCTAACCCGTGGAAATGCGCCATTCTCCTGCCATTTCCCAAGGCTGGCGGGGAAATCCTGGGTTACTACAAGTCCATCTATCACGACCGTCCTTTTGGACCATTATGGTTTGACGGTGTCTCGGGAAATTGCCAGAATGCCTGGTTTACCTACGGCTAAAGTGGGTGATAGAAACCACCAGCCTTCTGCCAGAGGGCTTCAGTGGGGTTTCGACCAGAGAAGAGCACGACGGACTGCCTCAACTCATTGGAATACCGAATAATGCAACTGCTTTCTTTTTTTTTTTTGCAGGGATATTCCTGCGCGGACCCTAAGCCTCTGGCTGGCTCACTAAGTGTTGCTTGTTTCTGTTTTACTTGGGCGGAGTATGAGTATTTATGACTCGTATGGTCGCTTCAGTAAGATTTTGCCATATGTTTTTAACAACTTCTACTCTGTTGAATCTAAGTTGAAATCTTAATGGGTTTGTAACTGTGCACTGTGTTAGATAATGTTCCAGTGGTCTGTCGGGAATTTCTCCACAGTATTGACATTTCCTCTCATCTTCCGGAACCTGTAAACCTATTTCCCATGTACATGGGTATCCAAGCCTGATGCGATGTAAGTGTACTTCTGTTCCTCTACTGAATGCAACTGCTAACCATATAATCCAAGCTCCATAGGGTATGTGCTCCTCTGGAAACAATGCAGTTCACATCAAGAACATATATTGTCTTGGGTCCATTCACTTGTATTTTTTTAAGATTTTTTGTAAGTCAATTAAGTTTTCCAAGTAAAACAAGATTAGGTATTGGTGATGAGGCTATGTTTTCTTACAATGCCAGGAAGACGCTGGAAAAGCAACGATTCAGAGGAGTTTGACTTCTAAACCGGCAGTTGTCTCAACAATTTTATATCAGTCAGCTATGTTGTTTCATGGAGTGATGTTGTTTAATAGTTTGATGTTTGATGGGGTGAAGTTGTTTGATGATGCGATGTTTAATGGTGTGATGTTGTTTGATGATGTGATGTTTAGTGGTGTGATGTTGTTTGATGATGTGATGTTTAGTGGTGTGATGTTGTTTGATGATGTGATGTTTAGTGGTGTGATGTTGTTTGATGATGTGATGTTTAGTGGTGTGATGTTGTTCGATGGTGTGATGTTGTTTAATAGTGTGATATTATTTTATGTTGTGATGTAGTCTGGTGGCGCTGTTTTAACACCTTTGGTGCAGGTAATGGAGCACTCCAGGCTATATAACCTTTACCATGTCGTGGTCCAGATGTGAGGTGCGCGTCTGGGAATACTCAGTTCACTTGTTCGAAGCCATGTATGGCTCGAGTTGATTTTCTCATTGAAATATATATTACGAGAATATGAGTTCGTTACGTATTTGAAAGGAGCATACAGTGGAGAACTCCAGAATCCACACCAGAGAGCACGGGCGGTGGGGCTAATATGTGAAACGTGGTCTTGCTTCAGCTCTGGGTCTCCAGACTTCCTGAGGGTCCCCATGGAGTCCCAGGTTAGATAAACTCTATTGTGTAATGGCCCAGGGGTGAGGTTCACGGTTGGGAGTCACGAGGCACCTGCAACCAGCACTAGAAGACAAGCTAGACCAATAAGCAACACTGGGAGAGAGAAAGCAACACTGGCAACAACACAGGCGGCCACAAACGAGGATGACACAACAAAGGGCGGCAGCTGCTGGCGCCTACAAAGAAAAGACTTGAATCCAGTTTTGCTTTGTTGAGGATCACACCAACGCTGTGTTTGTTGATGCTGTGTTTGTTGATGTTGTGTTTGTTGATGTTGTGTTTGTTGATGTTGTGTTTGTTGATGCTGTGTTTGTTGATGCTGTGTTTATCAACGCTAAAGATGCTCAGGACTACCTCATTGTCACTGCCTCACCATCCCTCCCTCACCGTCACTGCCTCACCATCCCTCCCTCACCATCACTGCCTCACCATCCCTCCCTCACCGACACTGCCTCACCATCCCTCCCTCACCATCCGTCCCTCACCATCCCTCCTCCTCACTATACACAGACACAGCGTTGGCACATTAATGGTGACCTTAGGAGAGGCAACACAACGCCATTGTGGCTCGTGCTTTCATTCTCAGACTCGTCTCTTTTCCTTTAAAACTCTTCCATTCCTTTCTTCCCCTTCTGCCTTTTACTCCAGACTCTCTCTCTTCCATCCCTCCTACTTACCTTTCCTTTAGCATCGCTGCTTTCTTGGTTTCATCCCACTTGTCTTGTTACAATATTCTCATAACTTTTCCATATCCACTTCCCATCTCTTTTCTATCCCATCATATCTCATTGATATTCATCTTGGGCATCTCTCTTTTTTTATCTTATAACTCTTTGTTAAAGTCACTTTTGACCATCTTAATTCATTCTCATTCATCTATTCCTTTTTTGGGTTGTCTCGTACCTTTCTTCCATTTACGTCATATTCCCACTCCCATTTCTCTTCTCTCTCCCATACCACCCACACACTCTCTCTCTCTCTCTCTCATATCACACTCACACCACTCTCTTTAGCTCTCTGTATCACACTCACACACTCTCTCTTCCATCTCTCCCTTCCGTCCCATCCACCCATTCTTATTCTCCTTCCCACTCACTCTCTCAAACATTCACTTTTACCATAATTTCCATTCGGCTCCCATTCTTCAACTTCCATTACTTCTGCTCATTATTCCAACCCCAAATTTATCAAGTTACTCTCTTTTCTCCTCTCTCCCTCCCCCTGCCCCCTCCTGCACCACCCCATGCACCCCTCTCCTGCACCCCCTGCCCCCTCCTGCACCCCCTCCTGCACCCCTCTCCTGCACCCCCTGCCCCCTCCTGCACCCCCTCCTGCACCCCCCCTGCCCCCTCCTGCACCCCCTCCTGCACCACCCCATGCACCCCTCTCCTGCACCCCCTGCCCCCTCCTGCACCCCCTCCTGCACCACCCCATGCACCCCTCTCCTGCACCCCCCGCCCCCTCCTGCACCCCCTCCTGCACCCCTCTCCTGCACCCCCCGCCCCCTCCTCCAGCGTGGAGACCACTGGAGTAGGACGTCTTGGCTGGGGTCCTCTCCTAATGCACTAAGAACGTTTTTATTATTAAATAAACCCGTCCACCTGGTGTCTCTAAGCACGGGAATGTATTCTTGGGGTCGTGTTTGACTGTAATTATTATTATATATTTTATATTAGCCATTATTTCCCCAGTAGGAGTTAGTATTATGGATCGGTAAATGCTCTCAGTTTGTTTACTGGCCTCTAACTAGACGCGAGGCTTCAAGTGGTGTTATCTTGTTATTACATGTCATTATCTTAACATATTATCAATAACACATTACATGTTATTATCTTAGTGCATACATGCACCTTAACAGCTGCTTCTGATCACCAGCTTAGACAGTTATTAGCTTTAAGTTAATACCAATCATTGGTAAGTCTGAACCGGGCTTTTTTTAAGGCAAATTACCTAAAAGCCGGGCTTTTAGGTAATTTGAAATTCACTAAATAAAGGAAGGGTGCTTAACACTACACTAAGAATACCACAAACCTCACTAAGAATGCCACTTCCCAGAAAGCGTCCAGCCTGTCACAGCTGGCAGCCGTGCCTGTCACAGCTGGCAGCCGTGCCTGTCACAGCTGGCAGCCGTGCCTGTCATAGCTGGCAGCCGTGCCTGTCATAGCTGGCAGCCGTGCCTGTCACAGCTGGCAGCCGTGCCTGTCATAGCTGGCAGCCGTGCCTGTCACAGCTGGCAGCCGTGCCTGTCACAGCTGGCAGCCGTGCCTGTCATAGCTGGCAGCCGTGCCTGTCACAGCTGGGAGGAGTGTAGGCAGGGAGAGGGAGGGAGGGAGGGAGAAGCAGTAGGAACGAGAGAGAGGGAGAGGCGGTAGGAACGAGAGGGAGGGAGAGACGTAGGAGCGAGAGGGAGGGAGAGACGTAGGAGCGAGAGGGAGGGAGGGACGGTAGGAACGAGAGGGAGGGAGAGGCAGTAGGAACGAGAGAGAGGGAGAGGCGGTAGGAACGAGAGAGAGGGAGAGACGTAAGAACGAGAGAGAGGCAGAGACGTTGGAACGAGAGGGAGGGAGAGACGGTAGGAACGAGAGGGAGGGAGAGGCAGTAGGAACGAGAGAGAGGGAGAGGCGGTAGGAACGAGAGAGAGGGAGAGGCGGTAGGAACGAGAGAGAGGCAGAGACGTAGGAACGAGAGGGAGGGAGAGACGTAGGAACGAGAGGGAGGGAGAGACGTAGGAACGAGAGGGAGGGAGAGACGGTAGGAACGAGAGGGAGGGAGAGGCAGTAGGAACGAGAGGGAGAGGCGGTAGGAACGAGAGAGAGGGAGAGACGTAGGAACGAGAGGGAGGGAGAGACGTAGGAACGAGATGGAGGGAGAGACGGTAGGAACGAGAGGGAGGGAGAGGCAGTAGGAACAAGAGAGAGGGAGAGGCGGTAGGAACGAGAGAGAGGGAGAGACGTAGGAACGAGAGGGAGGGAGAGACGTAGGAACGAGAGGGAGGGAGAGACGTAGGAACGAGAGGGAGGGAGAGACGGTAGGAACGAGAGGGAGGGAGAGGCAGTAGGAACGAGAGAGAGGGAGAGGCGGTAGGAACGAGAGAGAGGGAGAGACGTAGGAACGAGAGGGAGGGAGAGACGTAGGAACGAGAGGGAGGGAGAGACGTAGGAACGAGAGAGAGGGAGAGGCAGTAGGAACGAGAGAGAGGGAGAGACGGTAGGAACAAGAGGGAGGGAGAGACGGTAGGAACGAGAGGGAGGGAGAAGCGGTAGGAACGAGAGAGAGGGAGTGACGGTAGGAACTAGAGGAAGGGAGAGGCGGTAGGAACGAGAGAGGATGGACGGCAGAGCTGTAAGCCAAGAGGAAGGGATATGGATGGAGGCAGGAAGAGACAGTGAGATAGGGACTCACTGCCTCTTCCTCTCTACCCACCCCCGTCCCTTTCCGTCCCTCCCTGGAACCTATGTAAACGTAACAGAGAAGAGAATAGCAAATGGAATAAGGAACTGGAGTGAGAGAGTAAATAAGTAAGGGGGAGGAGGTTCAGGTTGCCGGAGGCCAGTCACACGGTTTAGAAAGAGACTGAAAGATAACCCCTATCATCTGAGGAAGTGTAGGATATAGTGAAGGGAGGGAGTGGAGTGATAACGATTGAGGATAGAGGGTATGAGAGGGAGGGTAATGGAGATTAGGGGAGGTAGAGAAATGAGAGGTAGAGTGAGAGGGAGGCAAGGGAAGAGTGAGGAAGGCAAGGTGAGTGAGAGGAGGGAGGCTGTGTAGTGTGTGGCAGTCTCACTGCAGTTAACAACAGTCTTTGTGCGTTTTGTGGCAAATTTTAACGAAATAAACAGCGGGTTTAGTTGTGTTGCCATTGTACAGGACCTACGGCAGAGTGTGGTAAGTGCTGTGAAGCCTCGCGTAGCCTTATTATGATTGAAGTAGTCCCAGTGTGTCATATTTGGATGTATTAAGTGCGTGAGACAGACACAGGTTTTAGCATAGTACACTTTGTGGCAATCTTAGTTTGTCTTTTCTCAGTCTCATAAATGCGAATTGTTAGCATTTTAGTTGAATTGTAAACGGTGTCATTTACTATGAAATTTTGTCAGTTTTGGAGTTATATGAGGAAATTTTAGTGCGTATTTTAAAAGCTATGGAATATTTTTTCAGTGTTTCTGCTGTTAACTTCAGGGGGGCATTAGATTGTTTACTCAAAGTTGTTCAATGTCAACCAATATTTTTTGACTAGTTGTATATGAAAAGGGCGGCAATTGTTCCAAGTTTCAGTACTGCAGCGTTAATAGAAAGGGAGATTTTTTTTCAACGAATTTTACACATTTTGAAATCAAAATAAAAAAACACCTTTCAGATATAATTATTCTATGACACTTTTCTGACACATTAGCATATAATAAAGGCTCTGTAGTTAGATATTTTCCAAAACATCTTTAGTTTTCCTAATACAAATTTTCAAAGTTCCCCCCCCCTCGAAATTACGCATATATGTCATGTTTATAGCTATTATAAAATCAATAAATGAACCTAAGAAAAATAGCTAACTACCGATTTTAGAGACATACACTTTACATACAAGGTGTAAGTTTTATGTAAATTGAATAAAAAATGAAAAAGTTATTTGAACGTTTATATTATTGAAAATAAATATGAAAATAATACAGTCTAAGGTGCTGCCATCTGTGGCTGAGGTTAACATCAACCAGTTTTCTCCAAAATTGGCACCCTTACAGATAGGCTTATGTGCAGTCAGGTGTATAAGTTTCATGCAAATCGTCCGATAAAAAACAAAATTGAAAAACTAAAACCAAAAAAAAAACTTTTTTTTTTTAACTTTAATTTTTTTTCTAATAAAACTAATTATAATATTTTTTAATATATGCTATTGAGATAGCCGAGAGTCATAGATATGATTTCAGTTGACACTTGTGTTTGATAATCGTTTTTGACCATTTTGGAAATTTTTTGACAGATAATTCTATATTTTTTCCTCCCTTCCTATTTACGCTACGATGCCGAGACTTGGGCCAGATGAAACCCTTTTCATGTACAACTCGTCAAAAAAGTTTGATTGAAATCGAACCATTTTTCATTTAATTCATTTTGGGGGAAATCGGAATCTAATGCCCCCATTCTTGAGCGGGTATTGTGTCAGATTTTAACAATATGTTCACAAATATTATTAGTTGTTCTAGATGAACTGTTGCTACTCTCTAATGCCCGACTACTTTAGGTGGAAGGTAGAGCGATGGTCTCGCTTCTTGCAGGTCGGTGTTCAATCCCCGACCGTCCACAAGTGGTTGGGCACCATCCCTCCCCCCATCCCATCTTCATATCCCTTCCTAGTGCTATATAGTCGTAATGGCTTGATGCTTTCGCCTGATAATTGCCTTGCTTTTACTTTCTGGTTTGACTCGTAAAAGTGGTAAAGACTCGTCACACAGGGACGTCACACTAGACGTCACACACAGGAACGTCACTAGACGTCACACACAGGAACGTCACACTAGACGTCACATACAAGGGACGTAACACACAGGGACGTTACGCACAGGGACGTCACACACAGGGACGTCACACTAGACGTCACATACAAGGGACGTAACACACAGGGACGTTACGCACAGGGACGTCACACACAGGGACGTTACGCACAGGGACGTCACACACAGGGACGTTACGCACAGGGACGTCACACACAGGGACGTTACGCACAGGGACGTCACACACAGGGACGTCACACAGAGACGTCACACACAGGGACCTCACACAGAGACGTCACGCGCAGGGACCTCACACAGAGACGTCACACACATGGACGTTACACACAGAGACGTAACATATAGGGACGTCACAGACAGAGACGTCACACACATAGACGTCACTTACAGCGACGTCACACACATAGACGTCACTTACAGCGACGTCACACTAGACGTCACACACAAGGGACGTAACACACAGGAACGTCACACAGAGGGATGTCACACACAGGGACGTCACACACGGACGTCACACACAGGGACGACACACACGGACGTCACACACAGGGACGTCACACACAGGGACGTCACACACGGACGTCACACACAGGGACATCACACATAGGGACGTCGCACACAGTGACGTCACACTAGACGTCACTTACAGCCACGTCACTCACAGGGACGTCACACACAAGGGACGTAACACATAGGGACGTCACACAGAGGGACGTTACACACAGGGACGTCACACAGAGGGACATCACGCACAGGGACATCACACACAGGGACGTCACAGAGACGTCACACACAGGGACGTCACAGAGAGACGTCACACACAGGGACGTCACAGAGAGACGTCACACACAGGGACGTCACAGAGAGGAACTGTCAGAACGAGGTTGAAGGCCACAACAAGAAACTACCCTAAGGGCTCCACCTTCGGAGGTGACCTCGAAGTTGGTGAAAGAAGGCACAGGGACCCCAAACCCGGAGACCGCCGGGGTCGGGGCCGGAGAAGAACAACCCCATCAAGGGCAAGAACGACCCCAGCCTCCTGAAGCAGAGCCTGGGGGCCGCACGACCCCCAGAAGGTGGACGTCCCGGTCCCGCATCTACGGGTTCCTGACAGAGATCGTCACAACCCTCTTTCACCCGAGGCCCGCTTCCTTCATGACCCAGCAAAAGGAAGTCGCTACAATAGGTACTACCTACACAGGTGGATGGGTTGGGTTACCATTTGGGTGGGCCTCGTAGCCTGGTGGATAGCGTACAGGACTCGTAATTCTGTGGCGCGGGTTCGATTCCCGCACGAGGCAGAAACAAATGGGCAAAGTTTCTTTCACCCTGAATGCCCCTGTTACCTAGCAGTAAATAGGTACCTGGGTGTTAGTCAGCTGTCACGGGCTGCTTCCTGGGGGTGGAGACCTGGTCAAGGACCGGGCCGCGGGGACACTAAAGCCCCGAAATCAACTCAAGATAACCTCAAGATAACCACAAGACTGACAGTGTGGCCAAACGTCCCCCCCGGATTCCGACCTCTCTGGGTGGTGTTGTCAAGCCTCACAACCGGAAAACAAGTTCCGTGAGGATACACTAATCCTACACAACACGAACATCAATTGGAGTCATGAGCTGGAGTCGAAGCTATGCTCTGAGCACTCCCAACACACGCATTACACCACTACACTACGACATGGGTTCGAACCTTCTGCATGACTCTTGCTGATTTCTCATTGATACATCACGCTAATGAGATTTTGTTATGCATTGCCAAATTAAACAATATATTAGCATTAAAGACTTACCCTTACTTAGCTGTAGTCGAGTTCTGCTGCGCGTCTTATGTAGTGGGAGTACGACGGTCCAAGACGTCGGACCGACACTCCGTTTTCGTTTCAGGAGATTCCAACCCTTGTTTTTTTCGGACCGTTTTCTCTCTGGAGAAAATGCACAGACGCCCCCTGCAAACAAACAACATAACGGTACCTATGATGCCCTTGTTACAACTGTAATAAAGTTGTTACATCTTGTAGTAACGTGTTTATGACGTATTAGAACGTTGTTACAACTTGATATATTGGTTGTTACAACTTGTTAGGTGTTGAACCTTGTTTGTAAGTTGTAGTTCGGTTATGTGTTTGGCTGGAGGATGACGAGACCTGTGAGTGTGACCTGTGAGTGTGACCTGTGAGTGTGACCTGTGAGTGTGACCTGTGAGTGTGACCTGTGTGTGTGAGACATGTGAGCGTGTTACGAACCCAAGTTCATCGTCAGAGCATGGAGCAGTGACGTCAACGCCATCTGTGAGTCCGCTCCCGAAACCACAACGAAATGGACGACGCCATCTAGTGGTGGCAGGAATATGCCAGCTCGACATGTTGGATTCTTGTCGTGGTAGCTCGTGAGGTAGCTAGTGCTGACCTCTGGTGAGGTGGTGCTCAGAACATCAGCGCCATCTATTGAGCTAGAAGCTGTACGTTTGTGTATAAGCCAGTAAGTGATATTTCCTAGTGGTTCCCATGTAGTGTCCCCAGTACTGATGACTTGTCTGCTTTCACAGATTCAACATAGGGCTGCTGTGATGCAGGAAGAGTCAGTCTTCCCAAGGCAGCCAAGGTCTCTTCACCAGTCTGCTTTGGAGAAGCAGTGAGCCGCCGCCGGACGAGAACTGTAGAATGTTCAACTGTCTGCCTGAGGAGTGGCAGTGATGGGATTTGCCGTACCCGGGGCTGGCTGGTGGAAGAGATGGCCGACTGTGGTGCCGAACGAGGAGAGTAACCAGCGAGTTACACGAGGCTCCTGCCTAGGGCTCCCAACCCTAGTATTCGCTCGTGAAGTGGCCAAACAGCGTGAGGCTGATTGGTACCTGCCAGCTATAGGCTGGACTGTGGTAGTGGGCCTTCACGATGAGGCACCCAATGGAATTGTGATTTGGCCGGCCTGTGGCCAGGGTAGGCTCATCATTGTTTCCTGGTACCTGCAGAGGGTAGTGCCACGGAATAGGAAACCAGGCAAGACTGCACGGAGTAAGCTTCGCCAAGTGTTCAGCGTCTTCAGAGTGAGACGATGATGTACATTGTGTAGTGATATTTCCCGTTTATGACTTTTATATATCTATGGTGGTGGGAAGACTAATTATATATAGTATAAAGTGACGAACTTGTGTGTTTAATGTGCCTCCCCTTTTCATTTTACTTGCATTACTGAGCTCATCCCTTGAAAGCCTCTACTAACTTGGGGCCGGATACCCAAACTCTAATACCATCAGAAAAGAACCCGGTTGCGTCCCATAAGGGCCGTAACAGTGTGACCTGTATGTGTGACATGTGAGTATGACCTGTGTGGGTGATCTGTGTGAGTGTGACATGTGAGTGTGACCTGTGTGTGTGTGACCTGTGTGTGTGTGACCTGTGTGTGTGACCTGTGAGTGTGACCTGTGAGTGTGACCTGT
The DNA here is from genome assembly GCF_040958095.1 of Procambarus clarkii. Classification (NCBI taxonomy): domain Eukaryota; kingdom Metazoa; phylum Arthropoda; class Malacostraca; order Decapoda; family Cambaridae; genus Procambarus; species Procambarus clarkii. Next base: position 45,001,320 of record NC_091166.1, on the reverse strand, counting down.
GTGTGTGTGACCTGTGAGTGTGACCTGTGAGTGTAAACCTGTGAGTGTGACCTGTGTGTTTGTGACCTGTGAGTGTGACCTGTGAGTGTGACCTGTGTGTTTGTGACCTGTGAGTGTGACCTGTGAGTGTGACCTGTGTGTGTGTGACCTGTGAGTGTGACCTGTGTGTTTGTGACCTGTGAGTGTGACCTGTGTGTGTGACCTGTGAGTGTGACCTGTGAGTGTGACCTGTGAGTGTGACCTGTGTGTGTGTGACCTGTGAGTGTGACCTGTGTGTGTGTGACCTGTGAGTGTGACCTGTGTGTTTGTGACCTGTGAGTGTGACCTGTGAGTGTGACCTGTGTGAGTGTGACCTGTGAGTGTGACCTGTGAGTGTGACCTATGAGTATGACCTATGAGTGTGACCTCGTTGGACAGACTCAAGACAATAACAGTGTCCTGACACTCCTGGAACAGCTATACAACTGAAGCTGAAACAGATTATACCATCCAACACTGAGCACACCTAACAGCAGGAGAGTATACTAAACTTCTGTGAGTATAACCAGCATCAAGGTATTTTGTGTTACAGAATATAACCAGCGTTACAGGGTATTTTGTATCAAGAAGTTAAAGCCAACACATACACATGTCACAGACGTCACTAATAAGGTGTATTACCATCCAGGAGAGCTTCCATCATTGTTAATAACAGCATTGTGTTATCTGGAGTTAAATATGCTTAAGTTCCTTGACGAGGATTACAAATAAATGTAGTTATTATTGCAAGGAATTTTGGCTGTAACAGGTTACCTAAACAAGGGTTTAGTTTCAGCTGTTTTCACTGATATAAATCACGTGGCACTGTGTTTCTTGTTTAATTGTTGCGCTGTTTTTTGTTCTTTGGGAAAAAACGGGTGAGTTTCATGAATACTGTAACAAAGGCTGAAGATCAGAGAGACGGCAGGGAAGGTCTGATTGCCTTATGCATTACTAATGATCACCAAAATGTTCTGCTCTTCCCGTCATGTTTACCATGAGCAAAACACAGTGATTAGCTCTCTCTGGCGCGCCAGGCAGATCCCGTGAAAACTTTAAATATATTTTATTGCTATTAATGTTCGCATCGCTACTATCGCATTGGGAGTGTATCGTGGGTGTACTTAAACGATGGTGGTCATTGAAGTCTTCTGTGCTCGAGGGAAGGCATAAAGATCCAGTTTGGGCAGCAGTTTGGTAGCTTTGGAATTCTTCTTTATTGTGGCTAGCTCGTAGCTCAGTTGATGTAGTGCTTATCACCCATGCTGGAGAGTGGGTGTTTGAGACTCAAAGTGCCATAGTGTGTGTATATATATATATATATATATATATATATATATATATATATATATATATATATATATATATATATATATATATATATATATATATGTGGTGGAGCGGGTTAAGGCGTACCTGTTATGCCAGTTGCTGGAAGGCTTCTGTGCTGGCTAGGGTTCGAGTCTCCTGGTGGGAAAGTGTTCTAAAGTTGTATATATATATATATATATATATATATATATATATATATATATATATATATATATATATATATATATATAATGTCGTACCTAGTAGCCAGAACGCACTTCTCAGCATACTACGCAAGGCCCGATTTACCTAATAAGCCAAGTTTTCCTGAATTAATATATTTTCTCTATTTTTTTCTTATGAAATGATAAAGCTACCCATTTCATTATGTATGAGGTCAATTTTTTTTTATTGGAGTTAAAATTAACGTAGATATATAACCGAACCTAACCAACCCTACCTAACCTAACCTATCTTTATAGGTTAGGTTAGGTTAGGTAGCCGAAAAAGTTAGGTTAGGTTAGGTTAGGTAGGTTAGGTAGTCGAAAAACAATTAATTCATGAAAACTTGGCTTATTAGGCAAATCGGGCCTTGCATAGTAGGCTGAGAAGTGCGTTCTGGCTACTAGGTACGAGATTATATATATATATATATATATATATATATATATATATATATATATATATATATATATATATATATATATAATATATCTCAAAATCATTTTGAGGCAATGGTGTGACACAAACTCCCGACCTGGTGATTCCCAGACGTTTGCCTTAACCGACTCAGCCAAAATGTGACCGACCCACAACTCTACTGAGTCCTCTGGGAGGTTGTGGAGGCACCCAAGCCGGGGCCCAACTAGTATTTTACAGCTAACCCGACCACACTTGGGCCTACGGTAATGGCGTTCACACTTACGTCCCAGTCAGATCCCTGACAGCGTGACATCACTTATATATTGACAGAAAATAGCATGACGTCACCCTCTAGTATAATTTTCAAGTCATTTAGAAGTTCAGAACTTTCTGACTTATTTAACAAACTTAACAAACCCAACATAATATATCATAAATCATTCTGATCATGAATATACCATCTGAGGGGGTTAGAAATAGCCTAAGCTACTTTATCCCTTTGAGATGTATTTTATAGTCTCAATAAACGTACTTGAACTTGATTTGAACTTGAATTTACCGTCGAAAAAATATTGTTCGAGTGAATACAGCAACTCGTGCTTCGATCACTGCCCGGTGAATGTATCAGCTTCGGCCACAACACCGTGGGAACGTCTTCTGGCAGCTCTTGATGTGGTTAAACTATCAACTTCGTGTTTTATGAACTGAACGGAGGCAACTAGTCTCCAATACCATAACGTAATGAGAGATGCTATTATCTGAAGTTGACTAGGGAAGGTTCTCTAGTATCTTCAAGAAACATTTTCTTTGACAAATTTCAGTAACTTTAACAGCACGAATATTGCGAAAAAAAAAATTCGAGTTGTTTTTGCATAATCGTTAGATTTCTTTAGCTGCTATAGCCATGTAAGACTCTTAACTCATTAGATATTACAAAACCACTTTTTTGTTCTTCTTGAGGTTATCTTGAGATGATTTCGGGGCTTTTAGTGTCCCCGCGGCCCGGTCCTCGACCAGGCCTCCACCCCCAGGAAGCAGCCCGTGACAGCTGACTAACACCCAGGTACCTATTTTACTGCTAGGTAACAGGGGCGTAGGGTGAAAGAAACTCTGCCCATTGTTTCTCGCCGGCGCCTGGGATCGAACCCAGGATCACAGGATCACAAGTCCCGCGTGCTGTCCGCTCGGCCGACCGGCTCCCTGGCAGCTCTTTCGTAATGTTCTAAATTTAAATGTTTGGCAACGGTCTAAAACTGTGTTGTTAATTTCTCTATGGTCTAAATTTCAATTTTTTTTAATATTTCAATCATAGATCCTTTTAAATTAGTGTTTTTCAGTTTAGAATGCAATGTGTGACTTTGAGTCTTGAAAACATTACCTTTAGCTAGTAAGTGTGCAACACTCTGCAAGATGATAATTGTTCTCGTGTTCTGAGTAAATCTGAACATGAAGAAAAAACAAAACTGAACCTCACAATAAAATACAGGAGTGAGTAGGGGGAATTACCAGGGGAAAGGTTCAAGTCATTACGACTATATATAGCACTTGGAAGGGGTCAAGAAAAGGATTGAGGATGGGACGGGAGGAAGGAATGGTGCTCAACCACTTGGACGGTCGGGGATTGAACGCCGACCTGCATGAAGCGAGACCGTCGCTCAACCGTCCACCCCAAGTGGTTAGACATTTCATAAGAGAGGAAACATGAACAAAAAGAGAAGCATGCGTTTATTATATATTATTAACCAATAACTTTATAGTCAATATTTAGCTTGGGAAATAATGAGGGAGACGAAAAAATTGGCCAACTTGTAAGGTAAACAACTTGGAACAAATATAACAGTTTTCTAAGAAATTTATCAAAAACATTTAGTTTTCACCTTCCAGAAATAGTTTACAACAACGGTTCTGGAACAATAATACATTAATATTTTAAAGAGTTTTATATATATATGATACTGTGCAAGAAATTGATGGAGGTGCAACGAGTACATTTAAAAAAGAAATGGGACAAATAATTTTGGTAAATGAGCCATATATTCCCTGCGTTCTACACAATAATAAATATTTGTCTAAATCCAGACGCTCAAAGCTATAAATACAATTTCCATTTCGCAAATGACTTCTAAAAATGTTTCCATGTATTATCAAGAAAATATAGCATGTTGATCTTAATTTGTCATATTTGTCACTATCTATTATGTTAACTAATTATATTTTAAACAATACGTTTGTCATATTCAACACAGTCCATTATATTAACTTATAGTGCTTTAAACAATACATTTGTCATATTCGTCACAATTCATTATATTAATCTTATTATGTTTAAAACAATACATTTGTCATATTCGTCACAATTCATTATATTAACCTTATTATGTTTAAAACAATATATTAGTCATATTCGTCACAATTCATTATATTAACCTTATTATGTTTAAAACAATACATTAGTCATATTCGTCACAATTCATTATATTAACCTTATTATGTTTAAAACAATACATTTGTCATATTCGTCACAATTCATTATATTAACCTTATTATGTTTAAAACAATACATTAGTCATATTCGTCACAATTCATTATATTAACCTTATTATGTTTAAAACAATACATTTGAAACTTTTCTGAGCAGCGGAAAAGCTATTCAGTCGTGAAGAAATTCTTGGGAATAAGGTTGTGTAGGGCCATAAGTCAGCAGTAACTCCGAGGGCCGCCTGGTGCTGACAGCTCCGTGTTTTATTGAGACAACAAACCTTAAACTTGGCCGAGGTGAGCCTTGTTTTGCTGGTCAAGAATTTCCTGGCGTACATATAAAGTAAACGGAGTCAGAAATAGAGGAAAAGAGAGAGTGATATTATATATATATATATGTCGTACCTAGTAGCCAGAATGCACTTCTCGGCCTACTATGCAAGGCCCGATTTGCCTTTTAAGCCAAGTTTTCCTGAATTAATATATTTTCTCTAATTTTTTTCTTATAAAATGATAAAGCTACCCATTTCATTATGTATGAGGTAATTTTTTTTTATTGGAGTTAAAATTAACGTAGATATATGACCGAACCTAACCAACCTTACCTAACCTAACCTAACCAATCTTTATAGGTTAGGTTAGGTTAGGTAGCCGAAAAAGTTTGGTTAGGTTAGGTTAGGTAGGTTAGGTAGTCGAAAAACAATTATTTCATGAAAACTTGGCATATTAGGCAAATCGGGCCTTGCATAGTAGGCCGAGAAATGCGTTCTGGCTACTAGCTACGACATATATATATATATATATATATATATATATATATATATATATATATATATATATATATATATATATATGACAGTGTCAGAGCACAGAGGAAAATTGAAACAGGAATTTCCTTAAGTACTTTCGTATATTAATACATCTTCAGAAGGAGTGATTTTACAGGTCAAGTATTGGACATAAATAAGCAGGAGAGAATGGTGAAGTGAGGTGAGGTACAATAACAAATGAAAGGGAACTAGGTGGACATAATTATGAGCTGCATAAGCAATGCTGGAGGCCTATTGGCCCATACGATGCAGCTCCTATCCATACCCACCAACAGGCCGACACATGGATTATAATAGTATAAGATAGTAAATATTTACAATGAATTAGTGAGACAAATGTGTTCCAATGATCGTACTCAAATCGCCCTTTAATTGATCTACCAAAAATTGATTTAAGTTATATAAACCACTGCTAATGTTCAAATTACTTTCTTTTGTAATCTGTATCAAAGCAGATTCAATTATGTTTCTGTTATAAGTGCTTTACAATTGGTTATTGAAGAAGCCATCTCCCAATCAATTTGGTGAGCATCTTCTGACAGATGAACAAACAAAGCATTAGACAATTGGCCATGTCTTGCAAAGTATTTATGTTGCGAAATTCTACATTTCAAATCTTTAGATGTTTGCCCAACATAGAACTTATTACAGTCTTTACAAGGTATTTTATAAATGACACAATTATCACTACGAGGGCTGTTCCTAACTAATAGCTTACCAACAGTATTTTCGTAGCTAAACAATACATGTATATTAAAAAGTTTCAAGGCCTTGACAATATTCTCAAACCCAGAGAAATATGGTAAACATAACACATTCTTTGGGCGAATTCTTTCACTGCATATATTATTATAATATGTACGACGTGCTTTGCCTCGGCAAACTTCCAAAAAACTCAGTGGGTAACAAAACTTGAGACCAATCGAATCAATATTCTTAAACTCTTCGTCTAAGAATTCTGGACACACGACTCGAAGAGCTCTTAGATACATTGAAGAAAAAATTGACTTTTTCACATTGTATCTATGCCCTGAAAAATAATGAACATAAGATAAATTATTCGTAGGTTTTCTGTAGACACTAAACTTTAGTGAAGAATCTTCCCTATGAATAAGTACATCTAGGAATGGCAAACATTTATCAATTTCAGTCTCCATAGTAAATTTTATAGCGGTGACTTGATCATTAAGTTTGGCTACAAATTCTTCTGTGTTTACATCTGAAGGTCATATACACAAAATACAGAAAACCTACGAATAATTTATCTTGTGTTCATTATTTTTCAGTGACCCCCCCCCCCAACCCCACACAGAAGGACAGAACACCCCCAGCCCCACACAGAAGGACTGACCCCGTCAGCCTCACACAGGCAGGACTGACCCCCTCCCCCCGCCCCACACAGCAGGACTGACCCCCCCCCCACAGCCCCACACAGACAGGACTTACCCCCAGCCCCACACAAGCAGGACTGACCCCGTCAGCCTCACACAGGCAGGACTGACCCCCTCCCCCCGCCCCACACAGCAGGACTGACCCCCCCCCACAGCCCCACACAGACAGGACTTACCCCCAGCCCCACACAAGCAGGACTGACCCCCAGCCCCACACAGGCAGGACTGACCCCCAGCCCCACACAGGCAGGACTGACCTCCCCCCCAGCCCCACACAGGCAGGACTGACCTCCCCCCAGCCCCACACAGGCAGAACTGACCCCCTCAGCCCCACACAAAAAAAAAATCCGAGAAGCAACAGAAGAATCCATGGTATAATAGGGCATGTATGGAAGCGAAGAAACTGAACAAAAGGGCATGGAGGAACTTCCGGAATAACAGAACACCAGAAAGTAGAGAGAGATACCAGAGAACCAGGAATGAGTATGTCAGGGTGAGAAGAGAAGCAGAGAAAAGTTTTGAAAATGATATAGCAAACAAAGCCAAGACCGAACCAAAGCTACTCTACAGTCACATCAGAAGGAAAAATACAGTGAAAGAACAGGTATTGTAACTTAGAACAGGCGAGGACAGGTATACAAAGAATGACAAAGAAGTGTGTGAAGAACTCAAAAAGGGGTTCCAGGAGGTCTTCACAATAGAACAAGGTGAGGTCACTGTGCTAGGAGAAAGGGAGGTAAACCAGGCGGCCTTGGAAGAGTTCGAAATTACGAGAGAGGAGGTCAAGAGACACCTGCTGGATCTGGATGTTAGAAAGGCTGTTGGTCCAGACGGGATCTCACCATGGGTACTGAAAGAGTGTGCAGAGGCACTTTGCTTGCCACTCTCCATAGTGTATAGTAAGTCACTGGAGATGGGAGGCCTACCAGAAATATGGAAGACGGCAAATGTGGTCCCAATATACAAAAAGGGTGACAGACAAGAGGCACTGAACTACAGGCCAGTGTCCTTGACTTGTATACCATGCAAGGTGATGGAGAAGATCGTGAGAAAAAACCTGCTAACACATCTGGAGAGATGGGACTTCGTGACAAATCGCCAACATGGGTTCAGGGAGGGTAAATCTTGCCTGACTGGCTTAATAGAATTCTACGACCAGGTGACAAAGATTAAGCTAGAAAGTGAGTGTTGGGCGGATTGCATTTTCTTGGATTGTCGGAAAGCCTTTGACACAGTACCGCATAAGAGGCTGGTACATAACCTGGAGAGACATGCAGGTGTAGCTGGTAAGGTGCTCCAGTGGATAAGGGAGTACCTAAACAATAGGAAGAAGAGAGTTACGGTGAGGGGTGAGACCTCGGATTGGCGTGAAGTCACCAGTGGAGTCCCACAGGGCTCTGTACTCGGTCCTATCTTGTTTCTGATATATGTATGATGTGAGGTACATCACTAGAGGACTGATCCCCAGCCCCACACAGGTAGGACTGACCCCCCCAGCCCCACACAGGCAGGACTGATCCCCCCCAGCCCCACACAGGCAGGACTGACCCCCCAGCCCCACACAGGCAGACTGATCCCCCCCAGCCCCACACAGGCAGGACTGACCCCCCAGCCCCACACAGGCAGGACTGACCCCCCAGCCCCACACAGGCAGGACTGATCCCCCCAGCCCCACACAGAAAGGACTGACTACCCTCTCCCCAGCCCCACACAGGCTAAACTCCCCCCCCCCAGCCCCACACAGGCTAAACTCCCCCCCCCCAGCCCCACACAGGCTGGACTCCCCCCCCCAGCCCCACACAGGCTGGACTCCCCCCCCCAGCCCCACACAGGCAGGACTCCCCCCCAGCCCCACACAGGCAGGACTCTCCCCCCCCCCCAGCCCCACACAGGCAGGACTGACCCCCCCACCAGCCCCACACAGGCAGAAACCCCCCCAGCCCCACACAGGCAGGACTGACCCCCCCAGCCCCACACAGGCAGGACTGACCCCCCCAGCCCCACACAGGCAGGACTGACCCCCCCCAGCCCCACACAGGCAGGACTGACCCCCCCAGCCCCACACAGGCTGGACTGACCCCCCCCAGCCCCACACAGGCAGGACTCTCCCCCCAGCCCCACACAGGCAGGACTGACCCCCCCCCCCCAGCCCCACACAGGCAAGACTGACCCCCCCCCAGCCCCACGCAGGCAGGAACCCCCCCCCCCCTCCCACTAACAACATAACAAAGAGTGACGCTCGAGTCGTTACAGAAAACTGTAATACGTCTCATATTTCCGGGTAACTATAATAGGAGCCGTAAGAGTGTGGCAGGACCCATCCGTCCTGGCTCCTACTTTATTACACAAGCTTGTACCGTCTCTATTTCCTCCACACATTTTATATCTATTTGTGAAAAAATCATTTGGAGACAGTAATTAGAGGCAATTTTCTTTGAATTATATTTCACTTGAAGTGGTACTGGCGGTGCCGGGAATCTTTCACCCTTTCTTCCTGAATTCCCCGTCGACACTCACCCCCTTCCTTGCCTCCTTATTCCTTACTCCTTAATCATTCTTTCCCATCCATCCATTCCTCTTCGTCACCCCCTCCTCGTCTTCCCTCTGTTGCGAGTCATTGTTCCCCTTCCTACTACCACTCGGTGCCACTAATTACCACTGGTGGGGGGGGGGGGAGGTCCTCAGTCCACTACGGATAGAATCCTCTTTCTGGAGACCGGCCTTTTGCCTGTAGCAAGAGAACTCGATCCTCCTCGGCTTCCTTTTCGACTGTGTCGGTTGACAGGGAAGCTCGAGTCCAACCGAGCTTGCCCAACATAAGATATAGCCCACAAGGTCGCCAGCTGAGCCCACTGGTACACACAGCCTAGTAACACTCAGTGGTGGTAGTATTATAAACTCCACAGCTTAGTACTTTCCGGAAAAGTATGGAGTGCAACAACTCACTCGCTCTAACCGTAGAGAAAATGGAGGAGAGAAAGCAAAAATTCTATAAAATACTGAAGGTTTACTATATCATAACTACATTGGCCAACAGGTGACAATGTACAATGAGAATACTGACAATGAGGCCTCGCATACGTCAAGCCGCCTGCTATCGCTGTATCTATCGATGATAGATAGATAGAAATCTTAGCAAACAACACAGAAATCATCGAAGAAATCTTAGCAAACAACACAGAAATCATCGAAGAAATCTTAGCAAACAACACAGAAATCATCGAAGAAATCTTAGCAAACAACACAGAAATCATCGATAGATACAGCGATAGCAGGCGGCTTGACGTCTGCGAGGCACTACACATCAAGAAGTCAACACCGCCAATCAACAAACAATTAATGCACAACTATATTCTACCCACTTCAAGACTCCGCTCCAATATAGAAGCATCAAGAAATATGGACCAATAGGCTTTCTACAATTACTTCCATTCAATACCCATTGTTTCGTGTTCTGTCTTGTGTTTGAATTTAATACCCATTCAATACCCATTGTTTCGTGTTCTGTCTTGTGTTGGAATTTAATACCCATTGAATACCCATTGTTAAAAGTTCGTTTTTCACCTCATCCACCTCACCCAAATGTAGATATAAACCTCGAAGATGTGTAAAGCTCTATTCATTTCAGTTGTGTGTTTGTAAACTAAAGTCTTTGAAAATGTAATAAGTTTTACGAAACGCGCTCAAGTGTCGCGTCAGACTAGAAATAAAAATGAATTTTGGAGAATTGATCTTTTAATTACCATCAACAGTGAAAAGAAACATAAGAAAGATAGAGAAAATTCGTGTCAGAATTATTAATCTTACCTTTTCGGTCATATATATATATATATATATATATATATATATATATATATATATATATATATATATATATATATATATATATATATATATATATATATATATATATATATTGTGACGGTAAAGTGTTGATGTTCGGCAGTCCTGCAATGGCAGGTGTCAATGCCTTGTCACACTTACAGAAAAAAAGAGACTGCTTGCCTGTTTGTCTGTGGTTAGGTAATGGGAAGACACGCAAAACACAAAATATAAACAATGAAATTTTAATTACTTTAGAAAACAAGATATGAACAAAGACAATCCCTTGGCTTACGTGAAATTCAAAACAAGTCAACAAAGAAAACAACATGAATAATTAATAATGTGAAAAATTACTCTAATATAAAATAATGTGCAAGACAATAATAATAAGGTGCTGAGAATATTGGCTAGAGCTGCCACCTCCCTTAGTACACCACAGCCAGGGCTTAGTCTACCAGAGAGAGATGTCAACTTCTAAGAGCACAAAGATATTCTGAGGAGGACGGCGTGAGCTGTCCCAGACGTCGACTCAGGTAGAGGGCGTGAGTGCAGGTGCAGGTGTGCTGTCGGCGATACACCAGCCAATCAGGAGCAGGCAGGCGGAGAATGGGTAGTTTGCTCATTGACGACGGGTGGAGAGCCGGCGTGTCGGGTGGTGCAAGGTACGCTTTGCTTCCTGGGCAAAACGTTTGGTGATACTGGTGGACGTATCTTCAATATAGCATCTTGTACTTGTAGAATGACGTATATGATATAGGGAAGAGCAGGCTCAATCTCTCTTGAAAGAGATTATCGTCACAATATATATATATGACAGTATCAGATCACTGAGGAAAATTGAAAAAGGAATTTCCTTAAGTACTTTCGTATATTAATATATCTTCAGAAGGAGTCTTCAGAACATCTTCTACTTCAGAACATCTACATCTTCAGAAGTGTACTCCTTTTGAAGATGTGTTAATATACGAAAGTACTTAAGGAAATTCCTGTTTCAATTTTCCTCCGTGGTCTGACACTGTCACATTTTTAATCACGTGTTTATTTTTCGTGATTTACACACACACACACTTACACACACACACACACACATATATATATATATATATATATATATATATATATATATATATATATATATATATATATATATATATATATATATATATATGAGTGTGTACTCACCTAGTTGTACTCACCTAGTTGTGTTTGCGGGGGTTGAGCTCTGGCTCTTTGGTCCCGCCTCTCAACCGTCAATCAACAGGTGTACAGATTCCTGAGCCTATCGGGCTCTGTCATATCTACACTTGAAACTGTGTATGGAGTGAGCCTCCACCACATCACCCCATTCATTCATTAATGCATTCCATTTGTCAACCACTCTGACACTAAAAAAGTTCTTTCTAATATCTCTGTGGCTCATTTGGGCACTCAGTTTCCACCTGTGTCCCCTTGTGCGTGTTCCCCTTGTGTTAAATAGACTGTCTTTCTCTACCCTATCAATCCCCTTCAGAATCTTGAATGTGGTGATCATGTCCCCCCTAACTCTTCTGTCTTCCAGCGAAGTGAGGTTTAATTCCCGTAGTCTCTCCTCGTAGCTCATACCTCTCAGCTCGGGTACTAGTCTGGTGGCAAACCTTTGAACCTTTTCCAGTTTAGTCTTATCCTTGACTAGATATGGACTCCATGCTGGGGCTGCATACTCCAGGATTGGCCTGACATATGTGGTATACAAAGTTCTGAATGATTCTTTACACAAGTTTCTGAATGCCGTTCGTATGTTGGCCAGCCTGGCATATGCCGCTGATGTTATCCGCTTGATATGTGCTGCAGGAGACAGGTCTGGCGTGATATCAACCCCCAAGTCTTTTTCCTTCTCTGACTCCTGAAGAATTTCCTCTCCCAGATGATACCTTGTATCTGGCCTCCTGCTCCCTACACCTATCTTCATTACATTACATTTGGTTGGGTTAAACTCTAACAACCATTTGTTCGACCATTCCTTCAGCTTGTCTAGGTCTTCTTGAAGCCTCAAACAGTCCTCTTCTGTTTTAATCCTTCTCATAATTTTAGCATCGTCCGCAAACATTGAGAGAAATGAATCGATACCCTCCGGGAGATCATTTACATATATCAGAAACAAGATAGGACCGAGTACAGAGCCCTGTGGGACTCCACTGGTGACTTCACGCCAATCGGAGGTCTCACCCCTCACCGTAACTCTCTGCTTCCTATTGCTTAGATACTCCCTTATCCACTGGAGCACCTTACCAGCTACACCTGCCTGTCTCTCCAGCTTATGTACCAGCCTCTTATGCGGTACTGTGTCAAAGGCTTTCCGACAATCCAAGAAAATGCAGTCCGCCCAGCCCTCTCTTTCTTGCTTAATCTGTGTCACCTGATCGTAGAATTCTATCAAGCCTGTAAGGCAAGATTTACCCTCCCTGAATCCATGTTGGCGATTTGTCACGAATTCCCTTCTCTCCAGATGTGTTACCAGGTTTTTTCTCACGATCTTCTCCATCACCTTGCATGGTATACAAGTCAAGGACACTGGCCTGTAGTTCAGTGCCTCTTGTCTGTCGCCCTTTTTGTATATTGGGACCACATTCGCCGTCTTCCATATTTCTGGTAGGTCTCCCGTCTCTAGTGATTTACTATACACTATGGAGAGTGGCAAGCAAAGTGCCTCTGCACACTCTTTCAGTACCCATGGTGAGATCCCATCTGGACCAACCGCCTTTCTAACATCCAGATCCAGCAGGTGTCTCTTGACCTCCTCTCTCGTAATTTCGAACTTCTCCAAGGCCGCCTGGTTTACCTCCCTTTCTCCTAGCACAGTGACCTCACCCTGTTCTATTGTGAAGACCTCCTGGAACCTCTTGTTGAGTTCCTCACACACCTCTCTGTCATTCTCTGTATACCTGTCCTCGCCTGTTCTAAGTTTCAATACCTGTTCTTTCACTGTTGTTTTCCTTCTGATGTGACTGTGGAGTAGCTTTGGTTCGGTCTTGGCTTTGTTTGCTATATCATTTTCAAAATTTTTCTCTGCTTCTCTTCTCACCCTGACGTACTCATTCCTGGTTCTCTGGTATCTCTCCCTGCTTTCTGGTGTTCTGTTATTCCGGAAGTTCCTCCACGCCTTTTTGTTCAGTTTCTTCGCTTCCATACATGCCCTATTATACCATGGATTCTTCTGTTGCTTCTCGGATTTTTCCCTTTGGGCCGGGATGAACCTGTTTACTGCCTCCTGACACTTTTGGGTAACATAGTCCATCATACCCTGTACAGACTTGTCTCTGAGGTCTGTGTCCCAAGGTATTTCACTTAGGAAACTTCTCATCTGTTCATAATTCCCCTTTCGGTATGCCAGCCTTTTGATTCCTAGTTCTTTTTGGGGGGAGATAAGTCCTAGCTCTACCAGGTACTCAAAGTTCAATACACTGTGGTCACTCATTCCCAAGGGCGCTTCCATCTTAACTTCCCTTATATCCCATTCATTTAGGGTAAATATCAAATCAAGCATTGCTGGTTCATCTTCTCCTCTCATTCTTGTTGGCTCTTTGGTATGCTGGCTTAGAAAGTTTCTTGTTGCCACGTCCAGCAGCTTAGCTCTCCATGTTTCTGGTCCTCCATGCGGGTCTCTGTTCTTCCAATCTATCTTCCCATGGTTGAAGTCTCCCATAATTAGTAGTCCAGATCCATTCCTGCTAGCAACAGAAGCTGCTCTTTCTATTATGTTAATGGTGGCCATGTTGTTTCTATCATATTCCTGTCTAGGTCTTCTGTCATTTGGTGGTGGATTATATATGACTGCGACTATAATTTTTTTCCCTCCATTTGTTACAGTACCTGCTAAGTAGTCACTGAAACCTTCACAGCCCTGAATATCCATCTCCTCAAAATCCCAGCCTTTTCTTACCAGCAGAGCTACACCACCCCCACCTCTTCCTTCCCTCTTTTTCCGCATAACATAATAGTATTGTGGAAACACTGCATTTGTTATTGTTTTCGTGATCTTTGTTTCTGTGAGGGCTATTATGTCTGGGTTTTCCTCTAGTACCAGTTCTCCAAGCTCATTTGCTTTATTTGTAATTCCATCTATGTTAGTGTACATCGCTTTGAGGCTCACTTTCTTCTGTCCCTTCTCAAATCGCCTCCTTGGTGAGTGTTCTGCTGGTGGGGGAGGCTGTTCCATGGGTGTGAGGACCTGTGAGGTGGGTAACAGGATCTCAGAGGATACTGGAATGAGGGGCGGGGGATCCAGTGGAGGGGGAGGGACAGGGAGGGTATGGGGTGAAAGGGGAGGGAGGACGGGAAGGAAAGGGGGGGAGGGAGGACTCGGGAGGAGAGGAGGGGTAGAAGGGTGGGGATTGGGTGTGGGGGGAGGGAGATTTGGCTGAACTTTTGAGTGGGCCAAATCTCCCTCCCCCCACAGGGGAGGTGTGTGTGTGTGTGTGTGTGTGTGTGTGTGTGTAAATCACGTATTACATATATATATATATATATATATATATATATATATATATATATATATATATATATATATATATATATGCGAACAAGCCTGAATGGTCCCCAGGACTATATGCGAATGAAAACTCACACCCCAGAAGTGACTCGAACCCATACTCCCAGAAGCAACGCAACTGGTAACTATGTTCCTCACTGAACTGTGTTCTTCACGTGTGCCCCAAAGAATGAGGTGATTTGGTGAAATGCTATGCCCAAGATTACCATCCGAGTTGCCGTCGGGGAAGTGGCTCATATAGCCTCGGCTATCACTTCCTTTTGACGGCCGTGATGGTCAAGCGGATTAAGGCGCCCTGTAGTTACCAGTTGCGTTGCTTCTGGGAGTATGGGTTCGAGTCACTTCTGGGGTGTGAGTTTTCATTCGCATATAGTCCTGGGGACCATTCAGGCTTGTTCGCATTTGTGTTCCTCACGTGTGCCCCAAAGAATGAGGTGATTTGGTGAAATGCTATGCCCAAGATTACCATCCGAGTTGCCGTCGGGGAAGTGGCTCATATAGCCTCGGCTATCACTTCCTTTTGACGGCCGTGATGGTCAAGCGGATTAAGGCGCCCTGTAGTTACCAGTTGCGTTGCTTCTGGGAGTATGGGTTCGAGTCACTTCTGGGGTGTGAGTTTTCATTCATATATATATATATATATATATATATATATATATATATATATATACCTATAACCGTACACACATGCAAGCCTGGAAATCTTACATTAAATTCAATATTATTTTTCCTTATAAGAGAAACTCGACCTAACTCAAGGGACAATTGGGGAGGGAGAGATTATCTACTTTCTCTTTCCGCTACAATAGTCTTGGATTCCATGTCGCGATGGCAGTCGGGGTCCGGTTCCTTGTAGATCTGCTCCTCGATGACAGGTAATGTCCGACTCGTAGGCTAGCTTGTCGTAGGTCCAACGACGACTCGTAGGCTGGCTCGTTGTAGGTCCAACGACGACTCGTAGGCTGGCTCGTCGTAGGTCCAACAACGACTCGTAGGCTGGCTCGTTGTAGGTCCAACGACGACTCGTAGGCTGGCTCGTCGTAGGTCCAACAACGACTCGTAGGCTGACTCGTCGTAGGTCCAACAACGACTCGTAGGCTGGCACTGCTCTCACCTTCCTCCCTCGCTCACTGAATATGTTGCCTCCTCCCTGTGGTCTCGTCACCAGTAACTGTGTACTGCTCAGTAGACCCAGACAGTTGTCCCTTCAGCCTCACTCGGCCACCAATGGTGGCGGGCCGCAGGAACTGACACACAGTTCCTCCCAGTAGCGACTCCAAACGATCACAGGTCTTGTCGGCCTCTAGCTCCTGGTATCTTCGTCCCACCAGCAAAGCTCTGCCCCACGATGCTCCCCTAGGAGATGACAAGCCTTCCTCGTCGTTTACACTGGTAACTGTTGCTGAATAATCTCTTCCTGAGACCTCTTCGCCTCTCAGGTTAGAGAGCTCTCGAGCGCACCTCCGCTCAGTTACGCCACAGGGAAAGCTCAGGGGCCAGATTCACAAAGCATTTACGCAAGGACTTACGAACCTGTACATCTTTTCTCAACCTTTGGTGGTTTTGTTTACAATTATTAAACAGTTAATGTGCTCCGAAGCACCAGGAGGCTGTTTATAACAATAACAACAGTTGATTGGCAAGTTTTCATGCTTGTAAACTTTTAATAAATGTAACTAAAGCCGTCAAAGATTGAGGAAAGATGTACACGTTCGTAAGTACTTGCGTAACTGCTTCGTGAATCTGACCCCTGGCGTTCATTTCCCGCCTTCAGCCGCGGGCGCTGCTGCCTGCTACGTCACGCCCTGGGCGCCACGCTATTGGTTAACAATGTCAAACCCCTACTACTGGCCAATCAGCAGACTAATTGTCTGCTGATTGACATTAGATGACAACATCTTAAGCTTCTCAAAACTACAAGTTCATGGCGAAATTTTTTATTTATTTCCGCGTTGGACCTGTTTTTACAGACACTTCAGCAACTATAAATTTAATCTTCTAAATTAAATTATCTTGAAATTGGGCCATTTGTTACTGCAGGGCGTTGAGCAGCAGGCACGTAAACTCTTGTATCTCGGGTGCTGCCTTAGCTATAATGAGATTTGTGAGGATTCGTTCGGTTTGGTCTAGATTATATATGTATTTTAATGTGTTACGAAATGTGTTAATGTAGAAAGTTTACGATATTTCACTGTTGTCAGCAACAAATTCAAACGTTTCCAACATTTGTTTAATACGTTAACACTATTTTAGAACACCCGATAAAAAATATCTCACGATTAAAAAATCTTTGTTATTTTTCAAAAGAATAGAAAAGCACGAGTTTCCAAGGTAACAAATATTTGTATTGAATTTACTGAATTACACAGTTAAACAGGAGTACAACACTCAGCATTATTGGTGAGTTTTTTGATGATGAGTAGTGGAGAAAACCCAATATTTTACAACCATCAATCTTGTGACCTCTGGTAAACTTCCACTTTGTACAAATAGTTGAAGTGCGCCTCCTTGACATGGCAACAGTAAATCTTTCTCCCCAGGCTGTGGGCCCCCAGGCTGTGGGCCCCCAGGCTGTGGTCCTCCAGGCTGTGGGCCCCCAGGCTGTGGGCCCCAGGCTGTGGGCCCCCAGGCTGTGGTCCCCCAGCCTGTGGACCCCAGGCTGTGGGCCCCCAGGCTGTGGTCCTCCAGGCTGTGGGCCCCCAGGCTGTGGGCCCCCAGCCTGTGGACCCCAGGCTGTGGGCCCCCAGGCTGTGGCCCTCCAGTCTGTGGTCCTCCAGGCTGTGGGCCCCCAGGCTGTGGTCCTCCAGGCTGTGGTCCTCCAGGCTGTGGGCCTCCAGGCTGTGGGCCCCCAGGCTGTGGGCCCCCAGGCTGTGGTCCCCCAGCCTGTGGACCCCAGGCTGTGGCCCTCCAGTCTGTGGCCCCCAGGCTGTGTCCTGGGGGCCAGAGACAGACAGAGAGCCAGAGACAGACAGAGAGCCAGAGACGGACAGAGAGCCAGAGACAGACAGAGAGCCAGAGACGGACAGAGAGCCAGAGATAGACAGAGAGCCAGAGATGGACACAGAGCCAGAGACGGACAGAGAGCCAGAGACGGACACAGAGCCAGAGACGGGCTGTGTTTGTGTGTGTGAGAATACTGGAACACCAGCCATGGTAAATAGTACACTCACTAACTTCCCATTGCACATGAATGAGGCCCATGTGAGTGAGAGATCGAGAGAATTACAGGAAAATAAATGTTTCTTTTCATAGTCCTCCTTATTTTCAGAAGCCCGTGTGAGAGGTAGAGGGACACAAGAGGGCAAGACACAAGGCAGTGACTACAAGGGAAACTTTCATGGCGTTGCAGGAGTAGCCAGAGTGCATAAGCGTGTTGCAGAGGTCGTTGAGTGACGGGACCTGGGGAACATTCTCACTCACCGGGACACAGTGTCCACCGCCATATTTTATCACAGGAAGGAGGAAGTGGCGAGAACAACAGTAAGAAAGGAGTGAGGGTATAGAACACAAACATATATACTTAGTCTCTGTATATCAGAAATCGTTTTCATCAAATCAATTCAATATAGAGAGAACTTGAGTCTCAGTTGTATCCACAAACTTAGGCAAGTTTGTGGTTATAATTGTGACTCGGGTTCTTCCCTTTAGTGAATTGATTTGACGAAAATGGTTTCTGATCTGTGACCACCTAGCGCTGTCGGGTATTGGGCGGATATAGTCTCGACTATACAATACTTTTGAATAGTCTGGTGGACATTTGGTCAGATTACTGGACTTGTCAGTGGTTTCATTGCTAATGGCAGTCTAAGGTTCGAACTTTTTGTGGTAAGGAGTCTTTCTGATATGTGTATGTGTATATATATATATATATATATATATATATATATATATATATATATATATATATATATATATATATATATATATATACTGTACCCGGCCACGCATTGCTGTGGGTCAGCAACGCATGTGGGTTGCAAAGCCACAGCAACCTTCCCCTGTCTCCTTGTCCTCCCCACCATTCCCCGGTCCTCTCGTCCCCACCATCCCCAACTCCACTGTCCCTTTGTCCTCCCCACCATTACCCCTTCTCCTTTCCCCTCGTCCTCCACACTATCCCCCCCACTCCTGTCCCCTTGTCATCCCCCACCATTCCCACTCCCTCGTCCAATGCATTTCCAAATGATCTGATGTTATCATCACTGAAATATAAGAAAAAATAGTTAAAGAAAACGAAATGAAAAACACTGAAAAAATACAAAAATAAACTGTACTCTCGAAATGAACGGTATGGTAAACAACACAGCTCAATTCCAATGCATTGTCATACAAAATAATTAAATCAAAATGAAAATAAATCGAAATCTATGAAAATTCAATTTGTCAATGCAATCGGACACACTGAAATGGAAGCAGCTATATTTAGTACGTGTGTATTGCTCTTACGTACAACAGGTGGCGCTGTTTCTTAAAAAAAGAATATTTTTACCTGTCACAGGTGTGGCATCTATACTAATACTTACGAAATGAACGGTATTTTAAACAACACAGCTCAATTCCAAAGCAATGGCACACAAAATAATTAAATAAATAAGAAATTAAATCGTAATCTATGAAAATTCAATTTGTCAATGCAATCCGAAACATTGAAATGGAATCGTAACATATTTAATATAGCGTGTGTTTCTCTTACGTGCACAGATGGCGCTGTTTAAAAAAAAATTACCTGTCACGGGTGTGGCATCTATATAGATGATATAAACACGTGTGTATTTGAATGGAACATTGTATCAAAGTTTCAAAGAAATAGCGATTGGTCAAGAGGTTTCGAAGATTTCCCCTCACATGAAAAACAGTTTTTCAAAAAAGCACGTTTTTTCCCGTCATAGACGTGACATCTATATAGCATGTATATAACAACTTGCTCGGAAGCCAATGGAACGTTGTGTGAAAATTTGAAAGCAATCGGTGAAGAACTTTCCGAGATTAGCGATTTTGAACAAACGAACATTTATATATATATATATATATATATATATATATATATATATATATATATATATATATATATATATATATATATATATATATATATATATATATATTGGTAGCAGTCTTTCCTGTAGACATATATTATTAAATATGACCGAAAAAGTAAGATTAATAATTCTAACACGAATTTTCTCAATGTTTCTTATATTTTTCTTCACTGTTGATGGTAACTGAAAAATCAATTCTCCAAAATTCATTTATATTTCTAGTCTGACGCGACACTTGAGCGCGTTTCGTAAAACTTATTACATTTTCAAAGACTTTAGTTTACACAGACCCAACTATAACTGAACAGAGCTTAAACATCTTCGATTTCATACCTGCATTTGGGTGAGGTAATATGTTACAACAGTTTTGGATGAGGTGAAAACAAACTTATGCATCGTTAAACGCCTGATTACACAGGCGATTAACGATGCATAAGCAACAGGGCTCCATTAAGGAACATATAATCTCTTCCCACAACCAGACCATCACCAGAGAAGTCTTAACAAAAAACACGGAAATCATCGATAGAGACAGCGATAGCAGGCGGCTAGATATCTGCGAGGCACTACACATTAAGAAGTCGACACCAGCAATCAACAGCCAATTAATGCACAACTATATTCTACCCACTTCAAGACTCCGCACCAATATAGAATCATCAAGAAATATGGGCCAATAGGCCCTTTGCAGTTACTTCCATTCTTCCCTTTAACTTACAAAATATTATACCCATTGTTTCGTGTTCTGTCTTGTGTTGAAAGTTTGTTTTCACCTCATCCAAAACTGTTGTAACATATCACCTCACCCAAATGCAGGTATAAAATCGAAGATGTTTAAGCTCTGTTCTGCTCAATCAGTGGAAAAAGCTTGAAGTTGCCCAAAACAATGCTATGAGAGCTGCACTGGGAGCCCCCATGTGGACCAGGCTTGAAACTCTTAGACTGGAGACGGGTTTGCCCTCTCTACAAGAAAGAATATCACAAAGGACAGCTACAATTATCAGTAAGATAATTATTTCTTCTGATCCAATCCCAGTACGGCAGGCCTTGGTGGTTGGACTAGGCCAAAACAATGGAAACTCTTGGGTTGCAAGAGCAGGAAAAGTCCTAAACAGACTACATTTAAAAAACATGATTCTTGATAGAGAGGGTGATCATCCACACCCAAATTACACTCCTTCCGCGCCGTGGGAAGAGCCTACTTTCAAAATAGTAATAGAAAGTCTCCCAATGAAAAAAGCTGCCTATGATCCGACAATCCTAAGGCGCATAATAGAAGAGCAAATGTATAGCATAGCAGTAGCCACCCACATCTTCACAGACGGATCGGTGGACACAGAAAATGAGAGTGCTGGCGCTGCTCTTTGCACGACCAGCGTTCAGGCATATTGGAGACTGGGAGGACTAGTATCATCAACCCAAACTGAGCTGTTCGCCATACAACAGGCATTCGCATATGTGATTGCACAAAACACTCAAAATGCAATCATACACACAGACTCAAAAGCTGCACTTCAAATACTAGGACAAAAACAGTGGAAAGATAATGTGGAAATAATTACCACCATTTTGTATCTTGGAGCAGTCGCTAAAGGCAAAGGACTCAACATAACTTTAAACTGGATCCCATCCCATATTGGAATCCCATTAAATGAAAAAGCTGATGAAATTGCTAAATTGGCAACTCGTCATCCAGTGATACATAAAACAATTCAACCCAGCCTAGAGAACATAAAAAACATCATCACCAAAAAACTCACATCTCAACAAAGCCGACCTGCACCAGAGAATAGCTGAAGGTTCGCCATCTGCAACATGGTATCTTCAGGCAACCAAATTAGAAAGGTTAAATATCCCAAAAGGAATCCACAGGGAAATAGCAGTTAGGCTATATAGACTACGTCTAGGTTACAGATGCAACTGGGAGATTGGTGAACCCCGACAGAGAGAGTGCATCTTCTGCCAAACTGTCACAGAAAAGCCATTACTTCACTATCTTCTGGAATGTGAAGCAACCAATGACCTTAGAAGAGCTTTAAGAGTTCCTGAATCATGCAGTGGCCACCCTGAAGCCATCAACACAGCCACTCTCCTGGTCAACAAAGGTGTCCAGCAGCTGGACACCCTCATAAAGACTGTGAAGCAGTATCCTCCCCCACGATAACAGCTTGATGGTTAAATGCAACCTCAGAACACTGGGGAAAAAAAAAGAAAAATGAGAAAAAAAAAATTAATAATTACGGGAGACATCTCCCGTCACGCAGGGTGCAGTTGCACCTCCACAAATCTCCAGTATCAGCTCTTGATACTGGTAATGGCTCAAAAGGGCCACCACTTACGGGCTATTCATGCCCGTGCCACCTTTTGGGTGGCTTAATCTTTATCAATCATCAATCATCAGCTCTGTTCAGTTATAGTTGTGTCTGTGTAAACTAAAGTCTTTGAAAATGTAATAAGTTTTACGAAACGCGCTCAAGTGTCGCGTCAGACTAGAAATAAAAATGAATTTTGGAGAATTGATTTTTCAGTTACCATCGACAGTGAAGAAAAATATAAGAAACATTGAGAAAATTCGTGTTAGAATTATTAATCTTACTTTTTCGGTCATATTTAATAATATATATATATATATATATTTATATATATATATATATATATATATATATATATATATATATATATATATATGTTGACCAGACCACACACTAGAAATTGAAGGGACGACGACGTTTCGGTCCGTCCTGGACCATTCACAATCGACTTGAGAATGGTCCAGGACGGACCGAAACGTCGTCGTCCCTTCAATTTCTAGTGTGTGGTCTGGTCAACATACTTCAGTCACGTTATTGTGACTCATCGCCTGCATATATATATATATATATATATATATATATATTCAGTTACCTGTATATATATATATATATATATATATATATATATATATATATATATATATATATATATATATA
Organism: Procambarus clarkii; assembly: GCF_040958095.1. Classification (NCBI taxonomy): domain Eukaryota; kingdom Metazoa; phylum Arthropoda; class Malacostraca; order Decapoda; family Cambaridae; genus Procambarus; species Procambarus clarkii. The sequence continues at coordinate 44,978,289 of NC_091166.1, read as the reverse complement.
TATATATATATGTCGTACCTAGTAGCCAGAACGCACTTCTCAGCCTACCATGCAAGGCCCAATTTGCCTAATAAGCCAAGTTTTCATGAATTAATGTTTTTTCGACTACCTAACCTACCTAACCTAACCTAACCTAACTTTTTTGGCTACCTAACCTAACCTAACCTATAAAGATAGGTTAGGTTATGTAGGGTTGGTTAGGTTCGGTCATATATCTACGTTAATTTTAACTCCAACAAAAAAAAATTGACCTCATACATAATGAAATGGGTAGCTTTATCATTTCATAAGAAAAAAATAGAGAAAATATATTAATTCGGGAAAACTTGGCTTATTAGGCAAATCGGGCCTTGCATGGTAGGCTAAGAAGTGCGTTCTGGCTACTAGGTACGACATATATATATATATATATATATATATATATATATATATATATATATATATATATATATATATATATATATATATATATATATATATATAACTGAAAACTCACACCCCAGAAGTGACTCGAACCCAATGACTCGAACTGGGGTGTGAGTTTTCAGTTGTATATTGTCCTGGGGACCATTCAGGCTTGTTCGCATATATATATATATATATATATATATATATATATATATATATATATATATATATATATATATATATATATATATGTAAACCAAAATGCATCATACAACTCTTGTCTCTTGAAAGATTCGAACCCGGTCATCTAGGGCCTCCATGCCCATTGGCGAGTCCAGTACCGTCCTCTGCCAAGGACAGAGTGGCAGAAATTAACGAAGAAATTAACACGTGGTGGAAAATCAGATAATATCTGACCACGAAGGAAAATGCGACAGTAAACTCCTTATGTACTCTCGTATTAAACAATACATCTTCGGAAAGTTGGATATTACAAGTCAGTCGTGGTAATATATGGACAGGACATAAAACAATGAAGTGAGCAACACTGTGGATCATGAACGTAAGAAGAGACTTTCGTATAGTCAATATTGACTTATTAAATATGTGCATATGTGACATACTAATTTATTGTGAATATTTTAGTTTACCTTGAAAAGCTTCATAGAAAACACCGACTTTACCTAACCTTCTCAGCATGCTAAGATAAGCATCTTATTGCTTCGTAATTACAATTATTACTTAACCTATTATAGGTATAGGTTAAGTAATAATTGTAATTACGAAGCAATAAGATGCTTATCTTAACATACTAAGAAGGTTAGGTAAGGTCAGTGTTTTCTATGAAGCTTTTCAAGGTAAACTAAAATGTTGACCAGACCACACACTAGAAGTTGAAGGGACGACGACGTTTCGAAACTGGCCGTACACTGAATGACAGACTTAAAGAACACAAGAGAAGTGTTAAGTCTGCAGACACTAACAATGCTCTCTTCTGCCATGTGAGGGATTCTAATCATCCCATTGATTGGTCTTCCTCCAAAATAATCTTTCCTGCCTCTACTCTACACAGACGCCGTCTTGTAGAATCGGCTCTTATACACAAAGTACCCAACATGAACTTGAGTCCTGGCTTTGTTGCTGTGGACTCTTCCCTTTCACAGTATATACTCAAATGCTCTAATCTTTCTAACAAACGTGACTTAACATAAGCTTACCCCTTCCATTTATCTTTCTCTTTTTATCTTTCCTTTTCTTTCTCTCTTCTCCCTTTTTCTGTGCATTGTCTTCTCTACGCTCCCTTGCTATCCTCTTCTTATTCCTATTACTTCTCCTTCGGTGGTTATAATAGGAGCTGCCTCGTATGGGCCAATAGGCCTGCTGCAGTTCTCATTATTACTACTATCCCCTACACCTTACTTTACTCCTCAGCTCTCTCTTGCCTATTTATTGCCTGTCCCTACCTGTCCTCATCACAATCGACTTGAGAATGGTCCAGGACGGACCGAAACGTCGTCGTCCCTTCAACTTCTAGTGTGTGGTCTGGTCAACATACTTCAGCCACGTTATTGTGACTCATCGCCTGTAAACTAAAATATTCACAATCAATTAGTATGTCACATATGCACTTATTTAATAAGTCAATATTGACTGTAAGAAAGTGCGAGAACGGGTTGCAATACCTGTGAGTTCCAGGAAGCAACAATACTAATGAGATGTTAATTAGATAACTGAGTATTAATGACCTTACTCAAATCGTGTTTTAATTGATCAATTAAAAATGGATTCAAATTGAACTAAACATTGTTATTGTTAATATTAAGGTGAATGAAACAACCTATTTATATTTAGGTGTATTAAAAACAAATTTTTGGATGTAAACTACAATCTTTCCTCAAGGTGCTTTATACAATATTCTGAGAATATTCTCAAAATACTGTTTATAGTACCTTGAGAAAGAAGGTTGGTTACATCCAAAAATTTGGATTTTCATTCAAAAACAGGCGTTCCTTTCAGAATATTTGTGTTAAATATGACCGCATTTCTGGCGTTGTCGATCTTATAATATAAGTTGTCTATGTTTCTAGCTATTTTCTCACTCTCCCAAATAAGAAGAGTCATCAAGTTAGTGAGAAAGTGAGGCATAGAGAGGTGAGGGGGAAGTGTGAGGGGGTGTATAACAGAGAGTCATAGAGAGGGGAGCGACTGTGGGTAAGGGAAGCACATTTGGTGATATTGGGAGTCGACAGCTGAGTGGTTGGCCAAGTTTGGAATTAATTAATATCAAACTGGGTAACTTGGATATGTGTTTGGAGCTCCGAGAGCCGATTAATTCTGCTGTATCAATATTGGGCTGGAGAAGACAGAGAGACTATCGCTTGCATATGGTAATCCAGTTATCTCTCAAGGCAAAAATAGTTAATGCAATTAAAATAGGTTCGACATAATTTTGAAGTAGAAATCAAATTAGGTTTAGTGATGACTCACTGGAGTAAGTCTACGTAAGTCTGGAAATTGAATATCTTAAGCAGAAATGAGTGGGGGAGATGTTAATGTTGTTTATTGGACATTCAACATCTAAACATACACTCAGACACTTTAACAAATATTTAAAATAACTTTTGATTTTTTGTATTATTTTTCTACCCCAGAGGTGGCCAGACATATACAGTGCTAACCAGAATATATACATTTCCTTCTGTCCTCCATGGACAGGATCATAGATCTGTTAAACATATAGTTCAGTGATTTATTCAATAATCAACCAAAGGAGGAGATTGTTGTGCTTTTAAAATGCTGATCTAACCCACATACATAAATATACAGACTTCCGATTTTCCTACATAGACAGTGTTCGAGGTATTGTTTACATAGTGTCATTAACGTACGTTTACAAAGGTGAAGTGCAATTCTCACCAACTCTCACATATCCTCTATACACATACATACATATGTACACACATACATTTGTCTCTCCTACTTTGGCAGGGTAAGATAACTGTTATAGAAACTAGTGTGTAATTAAGCACTTAACCACTTAAGGTGATTAAGATGCTTTCGCAAGTTCAGTTTATAGTTGCATAACTTTCGACAATCTCAGACATCAAAAGCATAAACAGCTGCATGCAAAACTAATTATTTAAGATTCACGAAATAAATAAATATATAAGTTAAATGCTATAAGAAATATTGAGAATTAAAATACGAATATGCCATTTTCAGTCATTCGTGGAGTAGAGTGAAACGTGGCGTGTCAGTAACGTGAAGTTTTACTATATAATCGAAAAAACCTATAAGATAAAGTTAGTATCTGAGACCCATACCTTTGTTTTGGTGGTTGAGGGGGGGGATGGGGGGGTTGATGCAGGGTGGGGGTAAGCGGGGAGGACGAAGAGATAGGTTGAGACAGATAGCTAGGCGGAGATAAAGATAAGTAAAGACAGAGATAGAGAAGGGGCAAAGACAGACCCGTTCAATGCTGGATACGAATATAGTTATTTTCATAGGAGAGACAGAGACAGAGACAGTCAATGGAAAGAAAGCGACAGACGAACAATGACAGAGAAATGGAAGTAGGAAAGGGGAGAGACTAATATTTGAAGAGAGGAATGAAGAGAGGGTAGGAAACAGGCGGAAAGAGGGGTAAGAGTGACATAGAGAGGGGAGAGAGGGTATATAGCAGGCGAATGGGGAGAGGGCTCGAGAAGTGTGAGAGTGAAGAAGGGGAGAAATGTGGAGAAGGTGAGAGAATAGAAGAGAGGAGAGAGGATAGGAGAGATATGAGAGGATATATATGGGGAGAATAGAGAGAGATAATAGGTAAGGAAAGAGGTGGTTAGGGCAGAGAGAGAGGGAAGGTGAAGAGAAATGTGGGAGATGCGAGGGAAGAGGGGGACAGAAAAGAGGGAGATAGCAAGATAAGAGAGAAAGAATGGGGAATGTAAGAGAAAGAGTACCCCGGGCACCGCCGGGTAACCATTCTAGCATGAATGTGCACACATACCGCAAAAAAGTAATGAAATGAAGCTAAAAGAACACTAAGGGAGTTAATGGGGATTCTGTCTCATGTTGTCATGTTGGTGTAGTGGTGCATGGGGTGGAGGAGCAGCTGGCCACATGTGCTACAACATGGCGGTGTAGTGGTGCATGTGGTGGAGGAGCAGCTGGCCACATGTGCCACAACATGGCGGTGTAGGAGTGCATGTGGTGGAGGAGCAGCTGGCCACATGTCCTACAACATGGCGGTGTAGTGGTGCATGTGGTGGAGGAGCAGCTGGCCACATGTGCCACAACATGGCGGTGTAGGAGTGCATGTGGTGGAGGAGCAGCTGGCCACATGTCCTACAACATGGCGGTGTAGTGGTGCATGTGGTGGAGGAGCAGCTGGCCACATGTGCTACAACATGGCGGTGTAGTGGTGCATGTGGTGGAGGAGCAGCTGGCCACATGTGCTACAACATGGCGGTGTAGTGGTGCATGTGGTGGAGGAGCAGCTGGCCACATGTGCCACAACATGGCGGTGTAGTGGTGCATGTGGTGGAGGAGCAGCTGGCCACATGTGCTACAACATGGCGGTGTAGTAGTGCATGTGGTGGAGGAGCAGCTGGCCACATGTGCTACAACAACACCACATGATGATGGTGAATGGTGTGTGATATAAATAGTCAAATAAAAAATATTCAAGAACATACAGAAGTGACGAGAAGACGCAAAATATGCGAGACGGTGAAGCACTACCTGTGAGTCAACCATGAAACACTACATAAATTAATTTTTTAAATTTTGCCCCGAGGGGCGAGTTTATTGGGCAGCGCCACTCATCTTGTGAGTGGACACACCGCCATAGCAGCATGTACAACACTCCCCAATAGGAAGAAAACCCGCTGGGTTGTTCATCCTGTCACTTGTACCCAGACACAGCTGGGACTTGCTTAACTGTCTCAAGTGAACAGCTCCTCAAACAAGAAGATTAACATTTATCAACCCTTAAAAGCTTACGTTATCTTGCGGGTGCAAAATGTGGAAATCTTTTAAGAACAGTATCAATATTTAACAAATAGTGTTTTCCTAACTCAAACAATGTGGGGTTTATTATTCTACAGTTATTCCTAATGTCTCTCAGGTGTTCACATTCACGTAGATAGTGGTCAAGGCGGTGTCCATCACTCTCACCACAGATTCTGCAACTTCGCTGATCAACTGTTGTTTCCATTCCAAATCTCCATGGATATTTGTATCCAAGACGGATTCTCGCTATTACTGATTCTCTCCCTCGTCGTCCTCCTCTTCGGCCATAATGATTGGGATTGCCAGCTGCAACCATGTTGTACCAGCGTACAGATTCACTACATGTGAGTCAAAACACCCATTTCACTTATAGTAAAAGGGTAAAATGCTTGGAGTAACTCTGTATACATGCGGCTCAGGCTTGTGTACAAATATTACTGAGAATTTGGACCAGGTGTTAATGTTAATAAAACGATGTTTAAAGAATGTGATATGTTAAGGTCTCACACTCTCACCCATTATGTTCTTCAGTGCACATTGATTAATGTGTGTATATAGAAATTCTGAGACAATGACTGTTTCAGAGCAAATAGTCTGGATGTGTTACGATGGAGACATTGATGAAATTCTGGAGAGATGTTAGAATTTTGTGCCAAGATTTTGTACCTTTTGTTGACTTGTTCACATTTCGATTTGAAGCATATTTTTTCTATTATTGATGTCTGTGAATTTGTACAAAGTTTTAAAAATATTTTTATGTATTTGTGTGAACGTTTAGTATAAACTGAATGTGTACATGAAGAAATGTTAATATTTATCACTCAGAATGTTAAACAAAGTGTGCACTGACATTTGATATCTTTAAATACACCAACACGTTATACTGAACGGTGAGAGATATCGTCTTATCTACCTCATTCTTTCACGTGTGCCTATATCTCAAGTAAGCTTATTTCGCCTTCAATTTTCAATCTCTGCCATCAACCACTGGGCCACAACACCCCTATACGTTGCCCCTCGCCCTGGATTTCTCCACCATGACTGGCCTTCCGGTCCAGCCCGTCCTCCTAAGGGTCAAGAAAACGACCAATATAAAGTCTCCTCTCCTAACCTACCAGAGCACCCAAAACAGAAAACGGAACAGGACGTCACTTTCGCGAGGCGCTTCCATTTTCTAGTACGACAACTTTTGGCCTCGTGTAACGCATACGTGCGAAAAGCGACGTTCTTAGTTAGGAGGACAGGTGGCCCGATCTGAGCACTGACCCGAGTCTTCCGCCGCCTCACTCGCGAAATTAGGGTAAAACCTGTTCTGTTACTTCCCTATTTTGTCACTGCATTAACATTGGCATAAAATTCTGGGATGACTTTTTACAAATTTATTTTTTTAAGCGAAGTCGTTTAATGTAATATAAATTACATTAATTACATTAGATGTTTAATGTAAATACAATCAACACTTGTAGCCCCACAACAATCAACACTTGTAGCCCCCACAACAATCAACACCTGCAGCCCCCACAACAATCAACACTTGTAGCCCCACAACAATCAACACCTGCAGCCACCACAACAATCAACACCTGCAGCCCCACAACAATCAACACTTGCAGCCACCACAACAATCAACACTTGCAGCCCCACAACAATCAACACTTGCAGCCCCCACAACAATCAACACTTGCAGCCCCACAACAATCAACACCTGCAGCCCCACAACAATCAACACTTGCAGCCCCCACAACAATCAACACCTGCAGCCCCACAACAATCAACACCTGCAGCCCACAACAATGAACACCTGCAGCCCACAACAATCAACACCTGCAGCCCACAACAATGAACACTTGCAGCCCCTACAACAATCAACACTTGCAGCCCCACAACAATCAACACTTGCAGCCCCACAACAATCAACACCTGCAGCCCCCACAACAATCAACACCTGCAGCCCCACAACAATCAACACTTGTAGCCCCACAACAATCAACACTTGTAGCCCCACAACAATCAACACTTGTAGCCCCACAACAATCAACACTTGTAGCCCCCACAACAATCAACACTTGCAGCCCCCACAACAATCAACACTTGCAGCCCCACAACAATCAACACTTGCAGCCCCACAACAATCAACACCAGCAGCCCCCACAACAATCAACACCTGCAGCCCCCACAACAATCAACACCTGCAGCTTCCACAACAATCAACACTTGCAGCCCCACAACAATCAATACTTGTAGCCCCACAACAATCAACACTTGTAGCCCCACAACAATCAACACTTGTAGCCCCACAACAATCAACACTTGTAGCCCCACAACAATCAACACTTGTAGCCCCCACAACAATCAACACTTGCAGCCCCCACAACAATCAACACTTGCAGCCCCACAACAATCAACACTTGCAACCCCACAACAATCAACACCTGCAGCCCCCACAACAATCAACACCTGCAGCCCCCACAACAATCAACACTTGCAGCCCCACAACAATCAACACTTGTAGCCCCACAACAATCAACACTTGTAGCCCCACAACAATCAACACTTGTTGCCCTCACAACAATCAACACCTGCAGCCCCACAACAATCAACACTTGCAGCCCCACAACAATCAACACTTGCAGCCCCACAACAATCAACACTTGCAGCCCCACAACAATCAACACTTGCAGCCCCACAACAATCAACACTTGCAGCCCCACAACAATCAACACCTGCAGCCCCCACAACAATCAACACCTGCAGCCCCCACAACAATCAACACTTGCAGCCCCACAACAATCAACACTTGCAACCCCACAACAATCAACACCTGCAGCCCCCACAACAATCAACACCTGCAGCCCCCACAACAATCAACACTTGCAGCCCCACAACAATCAACACTTGCAGCCCCCCACAACAATCAACTCTAGGCAATCGAACAACAATTAATACATGCAGCCTAAACAATCAACACCTGCAGCCTCAACAATCAACACCTGCAGCCCCACAACACTCAACAACAGGGCAACAATAACCAGTAACTGACAGGTCCACTTTTTGTAGGGTTTTTGCCGCATCACAACACAACTTCCCCCGTCATTAATATCCGGCATAAATCCCTCTCCATTGTTCCCTCGTCTGGCAGTAATGAAAATACACTTTCAAATGAGCGCTTTGCGCTGCATATGCAACTCTGAATGTTGCCAGAGATAAATTATTTTTCCACCTTTGACTGCACATTTTAACTGCCTTCATACACATGAAGAAGTGAGGTTATATATATATATATATATATATATATATATATATATATATATATATATATATATATATATATATATATATATATATATATATACACTGAAACCTCACACCCCAGAAGTAACTCGAACCCATACTGCCAGGTGCAACGCAACTGGTATCTACAGGACGCCTTAATCCGCTTGATCATCACGACCGGACATAAGGAAGTGATAGCCGAAGCTATTTGAACCACTTCCCCGCCGGCACTCGGATGGTAATCTTGGGCATAGCATTTTTATCAAATCACGAATGAGGTAATTTGATAAAATGCTATGCCCAAGATTACCATCCGAGTGCCGGCGGGGAAGTGGTTCAAATAGCTTCGGCTATCACTTCCTTATGTCCGGTCGTGATGGTCAAGCGGATTAAGGTGCCCTGTAGATACCAATTGCGTTGCTCCTGGCAGTATGGGTTCGAGTCACTCTGGGGTGTGAGTTTTCAGTCGCATATAGTCCTGGGGACCATTCAGGCTTGTTCGCATATATATATATATATATATATATATATATATATATATATATATATATATATATATATATGTTATTAAATATGATCGAAAAAGTAAGATTAATAATTCTAACACGAATTTTCTCAATATTTTTTATGGGTCTTTTTACTGTCGATGGTAATTGAAAAATCGATTCTCCAAAATTCATTTTTATTTCTAGTCTGATGCGACACTTGAACGTGTTTCGTAATAACTTATTACATTTTCAAAGACTTTAGTTTACACACACTCAACTATAACCTGCAAACACTTAACAGAATTTTACTATGCTATCATTTAAACAGCTTTCTTCTTATATACTCGCATTTGGGTGAGGTTATATGTTACAACAGTTTTGGATGAGGTGAACAAAACTTTCAACACAAGACAGAACACGGTGCAATAGGTATAGAATGGAAGTAACTGCAAAGGGCCTATTGGCCCATATTTCTTGATCCTTCTATATTGGTGCGGAGTCTTGAAGTGGGTAGAATATAGTTGTGCATTAATTGGCTGTTGATTGCTGGTGTTGACTTCTTGATGTAGTGCCTCGCAGATATCAAGCCGCCTGCTATCGCTGTATCTATCGAGGATTTCTGTGTTGTTTGTTAAGACTTCTCTGGTGATGGTTTGGTTGTGGGAAGAGATTATATGTTCCTTAATGGAGCCCTGTTGCTTATGCATCGTTAACAATGCATTAAGCAACAGCAAGCAGTGACCAGCAACTGTCACTGGTCTGTAGGTGTCCTCAGCAAGTGCCACTGGTCTCTAGGTGTCCTCAGCAAGTGCCACTGGTCTCTAGGTGTCCTCAGCAAGTGCCACTGGTCTCTAGGTGTCCTCAGCAAGTGCCACTGGTCTCTAGGTGTCCTCAGCAAGTGCCACTGGTCTCTAGGTGTCCTCAGCAAGTGTCACTGGTCTCTAGGTGTCCTCAGCAAGTGCCACTGGTCTCTAGGTGTCCTCAGCAAGTGCCACTGGTCTCTTGGTGTCCTCAGCAAGTGCCACTGGTCTCTAGGTGTCCTCAGCAAGTGCCACTGGTCTCTAGGCGTCCTCAGCAAGTGCCACTGGTCTCTAGGCGTCCTCAGCAAGTGCCACTGGTCTCTAGGTGTCCTCAGCAAGTGCCACTGGTCTCTAGGTGTCCTCAGCAAGTGCCACTGGTCTCTAGGTGTCCTCAGCAAGTGCCACTGGTCTCTAGGTGTCCTCAGCAAGTGCCACTGGTCTCTAGGTGTCCTCAGCAAGTGCCACTGGTCTCTAGGTGTCCTCAGCAAGTGCTACTGGTCTCTAGGTGTCCTCAGCAAGTGCCACTGGTCTCTAGGTGTCCTCAGCAAGTGCCACTGGTCTCTAGGTGTCCTCAGCAAGTGCCACTGGTCTCTAGGTGTCCTCAGCAAGTGCCACTGGTCTCTAGGCGTCCTCAGCAAGTGCCACTGGTCTCTAGGTGTCCTCAGCAAGTGCCACTGGCCTCTAGGTGTCCTCAGCAAGTGCCACTGGTCTCTAGGCGTCCTCAGCAAGTGCCACTGGTCTCTAGGTGTCCTCAGCAAGTGTCACTGGCCTCTAGGCGTCCTCAGCAAGTGCCACTGGTCTCTAGGCGTCCTCAGCAAGTGCCACTGGTCTCTAGGTGTCCTCAGCAAGTGCCACTGGTCTCTAGGCGTCCTCAGCAAGTGCCACTGGTCTCTAGGTGTCCTCAGCAAGTGCCACTGGTCTCTAGGTGTCCTCAGCAAGTGTCACTGGTCTCTAGGTGTCCTCAGCAAGTGTCACTGGTCTCTAGGCGTCCTCAGCAAGTGTCACTGGCCTCTAGGTGTCCTCAGCACTGGTCTTGTAATTTGCTGGAACGGCATTATTTTTGTTCATCAAACTATCAAGATGTTCAAACACCAATTGGGAATGATCAATAAGGTGTTCCAAACGTCCCAGTTCCCCGGCAGTGTGACCCTTGTGCTCGTTGTCACCGGACCGTCGTCTGCTTCAGCCCGCTGGAAGTGTTCCCCTCAGAACTTCCTTGATGAGGCCATAAAAACCTACACTCTTTTACGACTGCTGATCCTGAATATTTTGATGGGATTCTTCTCCCTTTTGTGGAGGCGTCAGCAGGTGCACGTAAGACGATGCACGTGGCATGAGGGACTCTGAGGAGAGACGTGTTCGTGCAGTGCTACGTGTACTGGCGAGACACACGTCTCTCCCGCCTGGTAGGAGCCATGCTTGCCCTTGTACACGGCCTGGAAGGCACCCAGTTTTGTTTCATAATACTCAGTGGGAGGCAAGATGCCAAAAATTTGAATTATTTGAGTTTTTAAGTTCGGTGAGGAGGAGACAGGAAGTTGACTTCTCCAACAAATATGGCGGATCGATTCGGCTGAGAGGCGGCAAAATCCCGCCAAAAATACTTGAGGCCAGGGTATTGAGTCTCCAGGGTTTTAGAGGCCATGATTGGCTGAACGTTGGTGGTGTGACCAATCAAAGAGCACCCTAACGTGACGTGGTGTGACTCAGCGAGAAATGGGACACTGTCAGTGTGCCCCAAAACATCAACGTGACAGGTCGCGTCACTGTCGGTCCCGCATGGCGAAGAATGATCCGCAAGGAGGGATGTCTTGGCTGGGAATACTCGAGAAATACAGTAGAGGAGTTAACGAATAACTTCTGAGGGAAATTCGGGAGTATTGGACCGTTAGAGGTGGTCACAAGACGCTCAGTGTCATCGGTGGACTCCTTGTGTTTCAAGAGGCGGTGCTGGGGGATCCGCGGGTCGTTCCTGGGGTATGGATACAACCAGAAGACTACTTGGGGCGGTCCTGGTCAACGTGTGCCCGGCAGCGGTGCAGCCCTGGTGGAGGAAACTACCGAGACACGTCACTCGTATATTGCAGTCTATGAGTCACAATAACATAGCTGAAGATATAAAGACTAAACCACACACCAGAAGATGAGGAGACGACGATGATTCGGTCCGTCCTGGACCAGTATCAAAATCGACTTGATAATGGTCCAGAACGGACCGAAACGTCCTCGTCTCCTCATCTTCTTTTGTGTGGTTTAGTCTTTTTACGTCACTTGTACATGGAGGGAGGCAAAGACCAGTGATTGAGCGTGGGACACCGGCGGAAGTCTAGGGAGTCCTCGTCGAAGCCCCAGCAGAGGAGTACCAGTCATGACCACCAGGGGAGGTTAGGTTAGGTTAGGTTAGGTCAGCCGTCAGCTGTCTCCTCGCAGAGGAGACATAAGAACATAAGAACAAAGGTAATTGCAGAAGGCCTATTGGCCCATACGAGGCAGTTCCTATCTATAACCACCCAATCCCACTCATATACATGTCCATAAGACATGTATATGAGACGGAATATACATACATGAGACGGAAGAGGCCAGCTGTTATGACGTCGAGGGAGAAGAGAGGAAGGAAATGTTCATGAATTAAAAAGACGACCTGGCGAATCATCTCCCAACCACAACAAGCTGCTGAGACAGAAGCAGGCAGCCTACAGTTTATAAAGGTAGATCAAATTCTCTTCCCCCATTCTCTTTGTGTTAGGAACACGTTATGTTAATAAAGCTTGACATGGGAGCACGGAATAATTTTCTTGTGGCCAGCGATACGGTATATTTATGTGTGTAAACTTGTTGGTATACTTGTACTTATTTATGTTTGTAAACGTGTTGGTCTACTTGTACTTACTTATGTGTGTGTAAACGTGTTGGTCTACTTGTACTTACTTATGTGTGTGTAAACGTGTTGGTCTACTTGTACTTACTTATGTGTGTGTAAACGTGTTGGTCTACTTGTACTTACTTATGTGTGTGTAAACGTGTTGGTATACTTGAACTTATTTATGTGTGTGCAAACTTATACTTAGTAATGTGTGAAAATGTGTTGGTATATTTGTACTTATTAATGTGTGTTAACTTGTTGGTATACTTCTATATGCTTGTTCAAAATCACTTGGACAAAAAACACGAGATAAAAAACTCAGAGCCTCACTCCCCTAAAGGCTCGAAGGAACATTCCTGAAAATACTGCTTGTTGCTTCTTTAACTTTATTATGATGAATAGAATAATAGTGATATTTTTTATGAACTCATTAATGAAGAGATTGCTAAAAATATATGAAATTGGGAAGAGTTACAATACCCTAAGATTTTTTTGGATTCCTCGTTCGGGCAAGCTAAACGTACGTTTTATAATCATATCCCCAAAGCTATACTAGAAATTAGAAACTCGTTGGTGGTACCTTATGCGGAAGGACTTGAACAACTTTCCACAGTTTTTAAGAACCGTAATATCAATTTGGTGTTCAATAATAATACGATTAAGTGCTCACAGTTCCTGCGACGGCGCTGGAACCAATCGTATTGGCGTTTGCCTTTCCATTGGAGACTTTGGGCACCGTGGAGAGGGGGGGGGGGGGACCTGCTGCTTGGGTGACAGCTTCTCCTCCGTATCACCCTACCCTGGCTTTATGCTCTAAAGAGGCTAATCCAGACCGACAACCAGAGCGCAACTCCATAGTCTCCTGAGACTGATGGATGCCTACAAATTAAAGTCCAATTTAATAAAATATTCCCCTGATACAACATGTTGTGTATCTTCGATTCCCTACAATGACTGTGAGTCTGTGTACCTCGGATAAACTGGAAAATCCTTAAAATTGCGTTTGTCCCAACATGCTTATAGTATTAGATCTGCCAAAACGTCTATTGCATTGTATCGACACACAAATTTGTGTGATCACACTATTAATTGTAGAGGGGCGAAAAGCATTACCAGTTGCAGCGGTTTCGTCGAACGGAATTTGATTGAGTCTGCCCTAATCAGTGTCCAAATAATCTCAATGTTAGTATTGGTATGTACAAACTTGACCCACATTTAAGTTTTATTATTGCCCAACAGTTTATGGAAAAAACTCTGAGAAAGAGTGTATCACTGTCGCGATGTTTCCCACTCTGGTAACTTGCATTGGACTTTAGATTATGTTCCACAGATCTGAATATAGGCGGCCTTTGTGTTTACGATCATCAAGACCCCTTGGTTTTGGGCGTCGTGTAACTTCCGTGAAGTTTACCATAGTTCTAGATTTCCCATTTGTCTTGAATTTTAAAATTTAGCTTCTCATTTTCCCTCATTTAACAGACAGTCTCCGTGGTGTAGTGGTAAGACACTCGCCTGGCGTTCCGCGAGCGCTATGTCATGGGTTCGTATCCTGGCCGGGGAGGATTTACTGGGCGCAATTCCGTAACTGTAGCCTCTGTTTAACGCAACAGTAAAATGTGTACTTGGATGAAAAAACTATTCTTCGCGGCAGGGGATCGTATTCCAGGGACCTGCCCGAAACGCTACGCGTACTAGTGGCTGTACAAGAATGTAACAACTCTTGTATATATCTCAAAAAAAAAAAAAAAAAAAAAAAAAAGAACGCATCCCATATATATATATATATATATATATATATATATATATATATATATATATATATATATGTATATATATATATATATATATATATATATATATATATATATATATATATATATATATATATATATATATGTCGTACCTAGTAGCCAGAATGCACTTCTCAGCCTACTATGCAAGGCCCGATTTGCCTAATAAGCCAAGTTTTCATGAATTAATTGTTTTTCGACTACCTAACCTACCTAACCTAACCTAACATAACTTTTTCGGCTACCTAACCTAACCTAACCTATAGAGATAGGTTAGGTTAGGTTAGGTAGGGTTGGTTAGGTTCGGTCATATATCTACGTTAATTTTAACTCCAATAAACAAAAATTGACCTCATACATAATGAATTGGGTAGCTTTATCATTTCATAAGAAAAAAATTAGAAAAAATAAATTAATTCAGGAAAACTTGGCTTATTAGGCAAATCGGGCCTTGCATAGTAGGCCAAAAAGTGCATTCTGGCTACTAGGTACGACATATATATATATATATATATATATATATATATATATATATATATATATATATAAATATACATATATATATATATATATATATATCTCCATGTCGTACCTAATAGCCAGAACGCACTTCTCTGCCTACAATGCAAGGCCCGATTTGCCTAATAAGCCAAGTTTTTCTGAATTAATATATTTTCTCTAATTTTTTCCTTATGAAATGATAAAGCTACCCAATTCATTACGTATGATGTCAATTTTTTTTTATTGGAGTTAAGATTAACGTAGATATATGACCGAACCTAACCAACCCTACCTAACCTAACCTAACCTATCTCTATAGGTTAGGTTAGGTTAGGTAGCCGAAAAAGTTAGGTTAGGTTAGGTTAGGTAGGTTAGGTAGTCGAAAAACAATTAATTCATGAAAACTTGGCTTATTAGGCAAATCGGGCCTTGCATTGTAGGCAGAGAAGTGCGTTCTGGCTATTAGGTACGACATACATATATATATATATATATATATATATATATATATATATATATATATATATATCCCTTTGGTTACAAGTAGTCACCTTTTGTCGGTTTCATGCTTTTCGCAGCCCTAAATACTAGTGCTCGGATTTATTAAACTAATAATATTTCTGTCTCTGCCCTCCAGCATCATATTGTCCAGCTTCACAAATAAAACCATAAGGTCCTCGTGGTCTCCAGCGCCCTGATAACTATTCCCCAATGGAAATATCTGCCAATATATCGTCCTTCGGTTCTTATTGCCACATATTTTCCCCCCATGAGGGGAATATATTCCTGAATATATAAAAGGGAGAAGCTGAAGAGTGGCTTCAGGCTCATACAATTATGTTCTGGCGTATAGAGCGGTATAATATTTGTTAACACTATGGGCACATAAATATGTGTAGTGTGCAATATTATTATCGGGAATGGAAGTAGGAGGTAGAGCCTCCCCAGCTCCTGGGGAGGGTCCCAAAGCCATCCCCAGCTCCTGGGGAGGGTCCCAAAGCCATCCCCAGCTCCTGGGGAGGGTCCCAAAGCCATCCCCAGCTCCTGGGGAGGGTCCCAAAGCCATCCCCAGCTCCTGGGAAGGGTCCCAAAGCCATCCCCAGCTCCTGGGGAGGGTCCCAAAGCCATCCCCAGCTCCTGGGGAGGGTCCCAAAGCCATCCCCAGCTCCTGGGGAGGGTCCCAAAGCCTTCCCCAGCTCCTGGGGAGGGTCCCAAAGCCTTCCCCCCCCCCCCTCTACACACTCACAACCTCATACACTCTCTCTCTCTCTCTACCATTATAGACCACAACAGTAGTCTATAGAGATATAGACCAATAGATCTCTCTCTCTAGAGAGATATTTACAGTGATTCTGGATGCCGAACGAACGACTTATAGTGATTTATTGCAATTAGTTTAGGAAGATTTCAGTGAAATTTTCAAAGAAAATAACTGGACCATTGCTGAGATAACGAGGAGCCCGGAGTTTGTCCAAAGCCAAACAGACAACTATAAGACGTTCGTCGATTTCGTAGAGTTGCATTAAAGAGAGAAAATAGTGAACTCCAATGAGCAGCTCACTACTCCTCGCGATGACTCAGCCAGCTCGTGGTAGCGAAAAAAAAAACTATTGAGTGTCGAGGGTATTGGGCACCTGAAACACCATGAGCCTAACCTAACCTCGTGAGCTAACAATGTAAACCCCCTGCATGCGAAGGGCAGGAAATGAGACGGAACTCTGGTCCACTTAAATGACAATCATTTGTCCTGCCTCTGGTGAACGTCGCCAAGTTGTCCTTCCAACACTGGGTGAGTGAAGGCAGGTGTGTGCCGGCAGGTGTGTGCACCTCGTCAACACCGCGAAGCCATTACGATGCCAACAGTTTCCTCAGCAGTGGAAGCCAGGGCCGGGAGCAGCAACAGTGGGCCTCACCTGGCAAGTGCTTCGATCATCATCTACTACCTTCACCTGGTAAGTGTCTCATCACTTACCACTCTCCATGTGTTTCATCACCTATCTCCATCTCGTGATAAGTGTCTCATCACATGCCAAGTGTTTCATCACCTATTCCTTCAGAAGGAACAGAAAAACTGACTTCGGGAGCATATAAAGTCTGTCTGAAACCTGTTCCTTCGAGAGGTCTAACGTGGAAAGAGAACGAAGACGACACTATAAAAGAAGGGGAAAGTAACGGAAATTTGAGAGTGATCAGGAGTCAGGTCACAAGTTTCATGGAGACCAATGACCTTCACAATATAGGCCAACATGGATTTAGAGCGGGAAGATCGGGCCTCTCACAGCTACTTGACCATTATGACAAAATCACTGAGGCATTAGAAGAAATAAAGAATGCAGATGTGGTATACATGCCTTCGCAAAGGCATTCGATAAATGTGACCATGGAGTGATAGCACACAAAATGAGGTCAATGGGAATAACTGGTAAAATAGGACGCTGGATACTCAGTTTTCTGTCGAACAGAACACAAAGAGTAACAGTCAGCCATATAAAATCGAGTCCAAGCGCAGTTAAAACCTCTGTACCATAGGGTACAGTCCTTGCACCACTGCTTTTCCTTATTCATTTATCAGATATAGACAAAAATTCAAGGCACAGCTTCGTATTATCCTTTGCAGATAACACAAAAATCATCATGAAAATTACCTCTGCTAAAGACATTGAAAAAGTCAAGCAAGTATTAATAAAGTTTTCGACTGGCCAACAGAAAATAACTTGATGTTTAACAGTAATAACCAAACAAATATTATATCAGCCAGAAAAATGATCGCATGGATTACGAGAACGTTCCATTTCAGGGATCCCATCACAATGGTTGTACTATCCAAATCACTTGTACTGCCCCGTCTTGAGTACTGCTCAGTGCTTACTTCCCCCTTCAGAGCAGGAGAGATTAATTGCTGAAATAGAGGAGATACAGAGAACATATACGGCACGCATAGACGCGATAAAGCACCAAAATTGTTGGGATCGTCTCAAAGCTTTTTAAATGTACTCACTAGAAAGGAGACGAGATAGATACCAAATAATATACACGTGGAAAATACTGGAGGGCCAGGTCCCAAATCTACACAGTAAAATAACAACATACTGGAGTGAACGATATGGAAGAAAATGCAGAATAGAACCAGTGAAGAGCAGAGGTGCCATAGGCACAACCAGAGAACACTGTATGAACATCAGAGGTCCGCGGTTGTTCAATATCCTCCCAGCGAGCATAAGAAATATTGCCGGAACAACCGTGGTCATCTTCAAGAGGAAACTAGATTGTTTCCTCCAAGGAGTGCCGGACCAACCGGACTGTGGTGGGTATGTGGCCCTGCGGGCCGCTCCAAGCAACAGGCTGTTTGACCAAGCTCTCACAAGTCAAGCCTGACCTCGGGCCGGTCTTGGGGAGTAAAAGAACTCCCAGAACCCCATCAAGCAGGTATCAAGCAGGTACCATCCTTACCTAGAAAGTGTTTCATCATTTGCCAGCCTCACCTGGCAAGTATCTCATCACTTGCCATCTTCACTCGGCAAGTGTCTCACCACGTACCACCCTCACCTGGCAACTGTCTCAAGACGTACCACCCTCACCTGGCAACTGTCTCAACACGTACCACCCTCACCTGGCAACTCTCTCAAGACGTACCACCCTCACCTGGCAACTGTCTCAAGACGTACCACCCTCACCTCCCAGCTGGAGTCCACATGCTCACCTGGCGTCCATATGACGAGGCTCCCCTGGGATCCCCGCCCAACCACTTGGGCTGAACGGTAGAGCGACGGTCTCGCTTCATGCAGGTCGGCGTTCAATCCCCGTCCGTCTAAGTGGTTGGGCACCATTCCTTCCCCCCCCCCCGTCCCATCCCAAATCCTTATCCTGACCCCCTTCCAAGTGCTATATAGTCGATATGACATGGTGCTTTCTCCAGATAGTTCCCTGGGATCCCCTCCTCACTCGTCGTAACAGGGAACAGGAACATTCTCCAGCTTGGGTGGAGTACAAGGTCTCCTGCAACCCAGTGGTCGCTGTCTCATGCTTGAACTCAAAATCTGACGCATTCCTTGCACGCTGTCACTTGGCTGTATTCACCTAGTTGTGTTTGCGGGGGTTGAGCTTTGCTCTTTCGGCCCGCCTCTCAACTGTCAATCAACTGTTTACTATTTTTTTTTCTTTTTTTCCACACACACACACACACACACACACACACACACACACACACACACACACCAGGAAGCAGCCCGTGACAGCTGACTAACTCCCAGGTACCTATTTACTGCTAGGTAACAGGGGCATCCAGGGTGACAGAAACTTTTGCCCATTTGTTTCCGCCTCGTGCGGGAATCGAACCCGCGCCACAGAATTACGAGTCATGCGCGCTATCCACCAGGCTACGAGGCCTCCTACGAGGCTGTGTGGGAGGTGGAGAGTGAGTACCAGTAGACCAGTGTTAGCGTTGTGTCTGGCCGCTGTGTTGTGCTCTCCGTGGGAGTCAGTGTGCTCGCGTCTGGTCTGACTTTGTCCTCATGTTTGGTGCTTCGACACACGACCCAGCTGCCTCGCTCTCCTAACAAAGCCTCGCGCCGGCAGGAGCCGGATTACAGTACATTAAAAGTTGTTCAATTTCAATCAAATATTTTTTACTAGTTGTATATAAAAAGGGCTGCAACAGTCCTACGTTTCAGTATCGCACCCTATATAGAGAGGGAGGATTTGTTTTTGTTAACGAATTTTAAAAAATTCCAATAATTCATTACAACCACAAATTTCAAAAGAAATAATTTCTATGATACTCATCTATCCCATTAGCATATAATAAAGGATTTGTATAAGAAGGATTATCCAAAATATGTTTAGTTTTATTAATACAAATAGTTAAAGTTCCCCCAAAATGTTTGCCAATATTTCATGTTTGCAAATATTTATAAAATCAATAAATTAACTTGGAAATAAAATGTTTTATAGAGATTGTAGAGACGTTCACTTTACATATAAGGTGCAATTTTATGTAAATTGAAAACAAATTAAAGAGGAGTGTCAATTTTATTTTACTTGACAATAAATAAAGTCAAAGATTCTGCCACCTGTGGTTGAGGTTGACATCAACCAATTTCCTCCAAAATTTGCATCCTTACAGAGAAGCTTATGTTCTGTAAGGTCTACAAGTTTCATGCAAATTGTCCGATAAAAAATAAGAAAACAAAATTCGAGAAAAAAAACAAATCTAATTTTTATATTTTTTTTTTGCATAAAACTAAATATTAAAATACTTTATTATATGTTATTGTGATTGCTTAGAGTCATAGACATGATTTCAGTTGACACTTGTGTTTGATGTTAAATTTTAAACCTTTTGGAAAAATTTTGACACATAATTCAATATTTTTCTCCCTTCCTATTTATGTTACGATGCTGAGACTTAGACCAGTTGAACCCAATTTCATATACAACTAGTCAAAAAAGTTTGATTGAAATCGAACTAGTTTTTATTTATTGCATATTTTCATAATAGGGACCCTTAACATAGAATTAACAAGCCTCTCCCACGCCCGTTAAATAGATATCCCAAAGTGGTAGTTATTAACACAGTGTAGTTGGGTACATTCAGCTCAGCTCAGTGGGTATAAGTACTCAGAAAGTGCAAATTGGATAACTTTAACTCTAGTATAACAATATTGCAATTAATGAAAATAAATGTGTACATAAAATCATAAAATAAACTTATATAAATAAGGCATCACTCTGGAGGAAGTTGTTCCATCTGGCAGTCTTCCTGTAGGCGGCTGTACGCAGGACCAATGACCTTCCTGTGCCTGCCCCCATGAGAGCTCTACAAGGGCTCTATCTGGATCTCACATTCTAGTAGTTAATGAGCCAGAAAGTCTTGTCATAAAATGCTTTAACAATGTATACTGTCACTTAGTCACTAGTATTCAAACTTAGTACACTAGTAACTCCCAAAAGTAGGCTACCGCAGGCTGCTAATTCTATGTACAAAAATTACGTTAACTTATTGTACTCATGTAACTGTCATTAAATGGAGAATTAGTTCCACAAACTCCACACATGGAGAATATACATACATAAGAACAGTAATAATGAAGCAAGGCAACTATCACAAGAAACCCCTAAGCCATTATGACTATGTAGCTCTAATAATGAAGCAATAATCCTATATATTCTCTACAACAGCCTAGCAACACGGGGGAAGAGGTGACCCACCTTGCCCAAGAAGACAACTCTCGAAATAATCGTCTGTATCATCTGCTGGCAGGTGACAACCAGGCGAAACGGTCCCCTCCCCTCACACGATCCTCCTGGGCGTTCTTTTGCTAGTTACGATCCTCCTCGGCGTTCTCTTGCTAGTTACGATCCTCCTGGGCGTTCTTTTGCTAGTTACGATCCTTCTTGGCGTTCCCTTGCTAGTTCTTTCTAATTCTCTGGGCCCTCGTACCCACCGCTGTGTGCAAGCTCTGGTGCTCCTCCCAGCCGGCCAGGTAATTGATGAGACTACCTACCACCGGAACGTGTTTCTCTTTGGCTCAAGAACACAGTTCTTCAGTCGAAGGAACAACAATTCTCGTACATCCACCGACAATTACGGACCGGTGTGAACCCTTCATCCTCAGTGTCACTGTCCTGCCCACGCTAGGAGTCAACATGGCAGCTTGCAGGTCAGGCAACCATGCCTCTACGCCTCTGGTACCGTAGGGAGTGTTAGGGGGTCCGGTGGCGTCCCAGCTGCAGTAACGCAGCGCCTCACGCCATTCAACACTTGGCACTTTCTCTTCACTCTTCCAGTGCACTGCTGCTTGCACTTCATTCAACCTACCGTTGGTCATCGGCACCTCAAAGTCTCTTGCTGACTCAGACCAGAGAGTGCCAAGGATCCCAGGCTCACCACACTCCCTCGCTGTCTTCGCTGGTAAACCGAGTCTCCCCGGTGGCAGGATTACAACTTAGAACTTCCACTGTTCGTCTGCACGCCTCGCTGATGACTGCAGATGACCAGGACTACACTATACCTCATATGGCTTCGTACTGGATGAAGAAGCTGTGAGTAACAGCAAGATTGTCCCTAAACCTCGCCGTTCAGGTTGAATTAGGCAAAACCGAAACCAGTCCTTAATAGAATGTCTCATTTTGACGTATACTCTGCCTAAGGCCAAAAATTGTCCTACTACAAAATGGTAGCAGCTCGCGAATACTGTCATGTTTTCTGTTTTGGGTCCTATGGTAGGTTAGAATAAAGCCCTTTAGTACGACAGTTTTTTTACGTTGGGAAACCTAGCGTAGGAGGACGGAGTGTATCATCAACGGTCTCCAAGTGGGACCTTCCCGCTACCCACAGAATTCGTCATCAAAATTCTTGATGACGATATCTGGTCTTGCCACCAGTTGGTTTCGGAAAGCCAACTGTGAACCCTTTACAACAGTCGAACATAGTATATATGTAAACCTGCCCTCACGAAGAATGTTTAGCTGTATGGCTAACGAGCAGTGCCAACAATCGTCGTGGAGGTCTGATTGTGACCCTGACACGCTCTTCCCTTTTGAATTCTAGTGACCACACTAGAATTGCGGTCAACAATCAGCCTATGTTCATCCCATACCCCAGACCAACTTGGGTGAGGCGCCAACCATGTGGTCTCGGACTTTGAACAGACATACAATCAGACAGTCACTACCTCTCTTACAGTATCGAATTGGACAGATAAATGGAAAAAGCAAGACAGACAGACTTAATGCTCTGATTTACGATGTGGGGCCGAGGAGAGTGAGGACAGTGGTTAGGTAAATGAAACAGCGAGTAACAGAGTCTGAGCAGACACGTTCCCGGGGGCCCAACTTACTGTTACCGGGGGCCCAACTTACTGTTAAATGCAACGCAACAAGTTTTGACCTAACCACCAGGGAATCAATCATTATCAAACTTGAATAAGCTTTCCTGGACTAATTAGGGTCTACTTGTACAGTTGGCATTGTTCTTGATTCACAATCGGGATCCTCGGTTTGATATTATTGCGAAACAGAAATAGTTGGACACGTTTGCTTTTACCCAATACCGCTGTTCACCTGGCAGTAAATAGATAACCTAGATGTAGGCAATGTAGTTAAGTGGAATCGTGTGGAAAGTCGGTAGTGCAACCTTCATGAGACCTCTATTCAAGTCTGAGCTATATATACTAAAGCTTCCTGTCCCCGAGCAAGTGAATTATAAAATAATTATGACAAATTTCTCATTTGTTAATCAGATTAATTGTTTTCTGACATGTCAACAGTCGCTTGATCCTTCACTTGTAAAAGTCAAGAGGTTGTCACGCCTCTTGAAGCCAAACTCGTGAATGCAAATAAAGATGACGAGTGTTGTTAAGGAGCACCATAAGAAAGGGAAGCCGGTGTTATGCAAAATCTTGGACATTTTCCTGTGTTACACGACAAAAGTTAGTTATTGTGAGTTCTAATGTTACTCAGCATCGGCCGATGTCATGCGGAGTCTGATATAATATTCTGGTCTTTATCTTAGGCGATATCATGCGGAGTCTGATATAATATTCTGGTCTTTATCTTAGGCGATATCATGCGGAGTCTGATATAATATTCTGGTCTTTATCTTAGGTAGTTTAATAACTACACACTTGTTTATATTTCGTATATATATTTGGTGATAACAAAATAATTACATTATTCCAGGAGAATCACACATATATATTTTTTATTTAGTTTTTAAACACGGATTAAAAGAATTCTAAATAATTTTCAATTTCCAACCAAGATCTCCCGCCTGTCTAAGGAGTGTGTGTATGTGTATTCACCTAGTTGTGCTTGTGGGGGTTGAGCTCTGCTCTTTCGGCCCCCCTCTCAACTGTCAATCAACTGTTTACTAACTATTTTTCCCCCCACACCACACACACACACACACACACATCTCCCAGGAAGCAGCCCGTGACAGCTGACTAACTCCCAGGTACCTATTTACTCCTAGGTAACAGGAGGATCAGGGTGATAGAAACTGCCCATTGTTTCTCGCCGGCGCCGGGAATCGAACCCGGGCCATTAGGACTACAATCCAAGAGCGCGGTCCACTCAGCCGCGAGGCCCCTAATGTATGCGTATGCGTGTGCGTGTGTGTGTGTGTGTGTGTGTGTGTGTGTGTGTGTGTGTGTGTGTTTACTAGTTGTGTTTTTGCGGGGATTGAGCTTTGCTCTTTCGGCCCGCCTCTCAACTGTCAATCAACTGTTTTACTAACTACTTTTTTTTTTCTTTTTTTCCCACCCCACACACACACCAGGAAGCAGCCCGTGACAGCTAACTAACTCCCAGGTACCTATTTACTGCTAGGTAACAGGGGCACTTAGGGTGAAAGAAACTTTGCCCATTTGTTTCTGCCTCGTGCGGGAATCGAACCCGCGTCACAGAATTACGAGTCCTGCGCGCTATCCACCAGGCTACGAGGCCCCCTGAATATGTGTGTGTGTGTGTGTGTGTGTGTGTGTGTGTGTGTGTGTGTGTGTGTGTGTGTGTGTGTGTGTGTGTGTGTATGTGTGTGTGTGTGTATGTGTGTGTGTATGTGTGTACTCACCTATATGTACTCACCTATATGTGCTTGCAGGATCGAGCATTGACTCTTGGATCCCGCCTTTCTAGCTATCGGTTGTTTACAGCAATGACTCCTGTCCCATTTCCCTATCATACCTAGTTTTAAAAGTATGAATAGTATTTGCTTCCACAACCTGTTCCCCAAGTGCATTCCATTTTTCTACTACTCTCACGCTAAAAGAAAACTTCCTAACATCTCTGTGACTCATCTGAGTTTCCAGTTTCCACCCATGTCCCCTCGTTCTGTTATTATTACGTGTGAACATTTGATCTATTTCCACTTTGTCAATTCCCCTGAGTATTTTATATGTCCCTATCATATCTCCTCTCTCCCTTCTTTTCTCTAGTGTCGTAAGATTCAGTTCCTTCAGCCGCTCTTCATATCCCATCCCTCGTAGCTCTGGGACAAGCCTCGTCGCAAACCTCTGAACCTTCTCCAGTTTCTTTATGTGTTTCTTCAGGTGGGGGCTCCATGATGGCGCGTGTGTGTGTATGTGTGTGTGTGTGTATGTGTGTGTGTATGTGTGTGTGTGTGTATGTGTGTGTGTGTGTGTGTGTGTGTGTGTGTGTGTGTGTGTGCACTCAGCTCCTATTTGCAGTTCGCGGACCCTTGGATGCATCTTGACATAATCCCAGAGACTGACGTAAAAATAAATGTTTATAAACGAAAATAATAACTCTGTGTCTATAACTGACAAAGGGAAAAGTTTAGAAGTGAATAAAATGGCTTTACCAAAAAAAAGATAGTTCACCCTAACGAGTACCCGATGAACAGAAAACGGGGGAAAAGAAACATACAATATTGGAACCTCATATTTGTGGTGTAAACAGAGACCAATAAGAGGTTGTGTGCGTGGTGTAGTGTGGCAGGGTGTGGAGAGAGAGCATCAGGGGTGCTAGGACACCTTTTGGCGTGTGGTTGAACTCCTTTGTGGCAGTTTCCTCTCTCCGACATGTTGCCCTGGCAGGAGTATAACGCACTTTTTGACTACTAAAATAGGTGCTTCGAAAATATATTTTTATTTGTAGTATATAGCTGGTTTGGGGACTTGAACTTTGTGTCCACCACTACTTAACAGATCAGGGGCCAGATTCACGAAGCAGTTACGCAAGCACTTACGAACGTGTACATCTTTCCTCAATCTTTGACGGCTTTGGTTACATTTATTAAACAGTTTACAAGCATGAAACTTCCCACCCAACTGTTGTTATTGTTATAAACAGCCTCTTGGTGCTTCGGAGCTCATTAACTGTTTAATAATTGTAAATAAAGCCGTTATTTTGTCTGCTGTTCAGTGCTCGTATAGCTTAACTTAATCTTCTCGGGTGCAATAAATTGTGTACTTATTGTAGTTTTTCCAGCAACAAATCTCAGTGTTTGCGACTTAGCTCATCAGACATTATATATTACGTGGTGTTTCCGGTGCAGGAAAATAATTTTGTAATCCTTAAGAGCCATTAGAGTAATGGTATTATTTGAAGAGGCATTTTATTTACTCAGTAATGTTAATAATTATTTGTGTTTATAATTTTTATAATTATTTATTGGTGTATTTTATGTAGCTGGCGCTCACTGGTGGGTGTTAAGGGTAGAGGAGTGAGACATTCCCAGTGAATAATGAATAAAAAATGAATATGTAATAGAGATGAGCGCTCCTTTTCAATAAATCATTTTATTGAAACATTTTATTGATGTGTTTCTTCACTGTAGAGGGAAGTTGAAAAATTAACTCTCCAAAGATCATTTTCACACTATATTCATGGTCTGACGCCAAGGGAAGCGTTTCGCAAGGCACTCCTTACATCTTCAAAGACAAATTCTCCATACTCTGCCAAGGCTTATTTTCGCTTGGAGTGAGGTGATACAGGACATGATTGAGATGAACAAATGGATCAAGGGGTATAAACAGGCCGTTGCATGTTCTATTTTCTTGCTTTTACTGTTTCTGCGTTGGTTCGGGTCTTGAAGTGGGTAGAATGTAACCATGTGTTAATTGGTTGTTGATTGCTGGTTTTGACTTCTAGATGTGTAGCGCCTCGCTGATGTCGAGTCTCCTGTTGTCGTTGTACTTGTCGATAATTTCTGTGTAGTTCGTTAAGATTGGTGATGGTCTGGTTGTGTGAGGAGATTAAATGCTCCATGATGGAGCCCTGTTACTTGTTGATTGTTAATCTTCTCAAAATTTGTGCACGAATCTTCTCAATATTTCTTATGTTTTCTTCACTGTTGAAGGAAGTTGAAAAATTAATAGTTCTTTACCATCTCACCCAAAAAGAATATAACCCGAGATTAAACACGGTAAAATTATCTTTGAGAACCTTGTGAAACGCATCCCTGAGCGTCAGATCATAATAAAGTGTGAAAATGAGCTTTGGAGAGTTAATTTTTCAACTTCCCTCGACAGAGAAAAAAAACATAAGAAATAATGAGAAGAATCGTGTTAGAATCATTAACCTTACCCTTTCGGTCATATTCAACAACATATGTTTGCCAGAAAGACTGCTACCAAAATATTCTTTTATATATATATATATATATATATATATATATATATATATATATATATATATATATATTTATATATATATATATATATATATATATATATATATATATATATATATATATATATATATATATATGTCGTACCTAGTAGCCAGAACGCACTTCTCAGCCTACTATGCAAGGCCCGATTTGCCTAATAAGCCAAGTTTTCCTGAATTAATATATTTTCTCTATTTTTTTTCTTTTGAAATGATAAAGCTACCCATTTCATTATGTATGAGGTCAATTTTTTTTTATTGGAGTTAAAATTGACGTAGATATATGACCTAACCTAACCAACCCTACCTAACCTAACCTATCTTTATAGGTTAGGTTAGGTTAGGTAGCTGAAAAAGTTAGGTTAGGTTAGGTTAGGTAGGTTAGGTTGTCGAAAAACAATTAATTCATGAAAACTTGGCTTATTAGGCAAATCGGGCCTTGCATAGTAGGCAGAGAAGTGCGTTCTGGCTACTAAATACGACATATATATATATATATATATATATATATATATATATATATATATATATATATATATATATATATATATATATATATATGCGAACAAGCCTGAATGGTCCCCCAGGACTATATGCGACTGAAAACTCAGTCGGAGTATGGGTTCGAGTCACTTCTGGGGTGTGAGTTTTCAGTCATATATATATATATATATATATATATATATATATATATATATATATATATATATATATATATATATATATATATATATATATATATATATATATGTCGTACCTAATAGCCAGAACGCACTTCTCAGCCTACTATTCAAGGCCCGATTTGCCTAATAAGCCAAGTTTTCATGAATTAATGTTTTTTCGTCTACCTAACCTACCTAACCTAACCTAGCTTTTTTTGGCTACCTAACCTAACCTTACCTATAAATATAGGTTAGGTTAGGTTAGGTAGGGCTGGTTAGGTTCGGTCATATATCTACGTTAATTTTAACTCCAATAAAAAAAAATTGACCTCATACATAGAGAAAAGGGTAGCTTTATCATTTCATAAGAAAAAAATTATAGTAAATATATTAATTCAGGAAAACTTGGCTTATTAGGCAAATCGGGCCTTGAATAGTAGGCTGAGAAGGGAGTTCTGGCTACTAGGTACGACATATATATATATATATATATATATATATATATACGTGTGTACTCACCTAATTGTGCTTGCGGGGGTTGAGCTCTGGCTCTTTGGTCCCGCCTCTCAACCGTCAATCAACAGGTGTACAGGTTCCTGAGCCTATTGGGCTCTATCATATCTACACTTGAAACTGTGTATGGAGTCAGCCTCCACCACATTACTTCCTAATGCATTCCATTTGTCAACCACTCTGACACTAAAAAAGTTCTTTCTAATATCTCTGTGGCTCATTTGGGCACTCAGTTTCCACCTGTGTCCCCTAGTGCGTGTGCCCCTTGTGTTAAATAGCCTGTCTTTATCAACCCTGTCGATTCCCTTGAGAATCTTGAATGTGGTTATCATGTCCCCCCTAACTCTTCTGTCTTCCAACGAAGTGAGGTTTAATTCCCGTAGTCTCTCCTCGTAGCTCATACCTCTCAGCTCGGGTACTAGTCTGGTGGCAAACCTTTGAACATTTCCAGTTTAGTCTTATGCTTGACTAGATATGAGCTCCATGCTGGAGCCGCATACTGCAGGATTGGTCTGACATATGTGGTATATAATGTTCTGAAAGATTCCTTACACAAGTTTCTAAAGGCCGTTCTTATGTTAGCCAACCTGGCATATGCTGCTGATGTTATCCTCTTGATATGAGCTTCAGGGGACAGGTCTGGCGTGATATCAACCCCCAGGTCATTCTCTCTCTCTCTGACTCTTGAAGTATTTCATCTCCCAAATGATACCTAGTATCTGGTCTCCTGCTTCCTACCCCTATCTTCATTACATTACATTTGCTTGGGTTAAACTCTAACAGCCATTTGTTCGACTATTCCTGCAGCTTGTCCAGGTCTTCTTGAAGCCTCAAGCTGTCCTCCTCTGTCTTAATCCTTCTCATAATTTTGGCGTCGTCAGCAAACATTGAGAGGAATGAGTCTATACCCTCTGGGAGATCATTTACGTATATCAGAAACTTGAGGTTATCTTGAGGTTATCTTGAGATGATTTCGGGGCTTTTTAGTGTCCACGAGGCCCGGTCCTCGACCAGGCCTCCACCCCCAGGAAGCAGCCCGTGACAGCTGACTAACACCCAGGTACCTATTTTACTGCTTGGTAACAGGGGCATAGGGTGAAAGAAACTCTGCCCATTGTTCCTCGCCGGCGCCCGGGATCGAACCCGGGATCACAGGATCACAAGTTCAGCGTGCTGTCCGCTCGGCCGACCGGCTCCTTTTTTTGAGTTAGGTTAGGACAGGTTGGGTTATGTTAAGTCGGCAAATCTATCAAAATTTAAACAAAATGTTGTTTCCCATCAAAATGTATCCTATCAAATCCTATATAAACCGATTATGTCCAACCCAAAGCTATTGTATCCTATACCAACCTAAGATGGTCCATCTCATTCTAATCCAAACAAACAGAACCTAAAATCAAGCTGAATTTACCTAATTTTAATTTACTCATCTAAATTTAACCAGCAAGTGCTAAATCCAACTAAACTGATTCAAATTTACTAAATCCTACCAAAATGCATCCAATTAGAACCCACATTTAACTAAATCTCGCAGAATTTCACTTGTTCTTCCCAAATTTCATCAAATTCAACCTAACAAAAGCTAAAGTAGCTAAATATCACTTATATCCTCACATACAAGCCAGTGTGACCTCTGTTCCTCCATTACATGAGCTAGTTATATCTCAAACCCAAATAGGCTAATTTACACTATTTCTTGGACAAGAGAGTTACCTCTAAGATATTATATAACCTACCATACACAACCTTACCTAACCTAACACAACCAAAGCTATATATTTTATTATAGTTGGCAAAATTTCAGCTGTCTCCCATAAAGTTACCTAATTTAAGATAATTTCCACCAAATTTATCCAAATTTACCATATCATAGCACAACCAAAGCCCAATTTAACCAAGTTTAACCTATCCCATCTAAACTGAATGTCTAATTCCAATATCTAGACACCGCATATCATACTCCATTCTCAATACCATTTCACTGGACTAGATCTGTGTCCGTCTATCTATTTTCTACATCCCACATGTGTGTTTTTGTCTTACATCAATCCAACCAAACCAAACCCACCCCATCTCAACATAACACAACCAACGCTAAATTGATCTAAAATGTAAGTGAATTTCACTAAATTTACCCTAATTATAACATACTAAAGCTGAATTTATCCAATTAACTAACCATATCATTCCCCCAAGTTAAATCTAACTGTCAGAGCTGTTAATGTCAATTAATGTATAATTAAAGTTTTTCACACAACCTTCCATTCGCATCGAGAAGGGTTTTTATATACATAATATATAGATGTCACGTCTGTGATGGGGAATTTTTTTTTTTTTTTAACTGTGTTTTTCATGTATTTTTCCTATGAGGGGAAATCTTCGAAACCTCTTTACCGATTGCTTTGGAATTTTGACACAACGTAGCATTCGAATAGGCGCATGTTTTTATATACCTACGATATACATGCCTCACCTGTGACAGGAAAAAAACATGCTTTTAAAAAAAAATGTGCCATTTGTTGGACGTAAGAGCAACACACGCTGTAATCTCCGAACTTTCTTCATCGATTGCTTTGAAATTTTGACACAACACTCCATTCGAATATGTGTGTGTTTTTATATACCTGCTTTTTCGATGCTACACCTGTGACAGGCAAAAATATATATTTTTTTTAAACAGCACTATCTTTTGCACGTAAAACTACACACACGCTATACTAAATATGTTAAAATTTTATTTCAATGTTTCCGATTGCATTGATAAATTAAATTTTCATAGATTTCGATTTATTTTGATTTGAATTTAATTATTTTGTTTGATATTTTGTTGGAATTGACCTGTAATGTTTACCATTCCTTTCATTTTGTGAGTATAGTTTATTTTTCTATTTTTTCATTGTTTTTCCTCTCTTTTTTTAACTGTTCATGCTTTATAGTGATGAGAACATCAGATCATGGAGGGGATGGGGAAGAGGGGAAAGGTGGGGAGGACCAGGGGATGGGGGAGGGTGGGTAGGATGAGGGGACTGGGGATGGGGAGTGGGGAATGGTGGGAAGGACAACGGGACTGGGGTGTTGGGGATGGTGGGGAGGATGAGGGGATGGGGGAGTTGGGGATGGTGGGGAGGAAGAAGGGATGGGGGAGTGGGGAATGATGGGGAGGACGAGGGGATGGAAAGAGGTGAATGGTAGAGAGGACGAGGGGGGGGGGAGGATAGGGGAAGGTTGCTGTGACTCAACAATCATTTTCTTTAACTTCAATATGTAAATAGTCTCATATACACACAATTAAAAAAAACTGCATTTTCTATATTATAGTAAATTAGGGGAATATGTCATAAATTATTGTAAATTAATGAAAATTAAGATAAAATTTACATACATTAGGGATAAATTAAGATGGTAATATATAAATTTGGGATAAATTAGAAAAAATGACGAAAATTTGGGATAAATTAAGATAAAATAAAATAATATATTAAGGAGTTAATTAAGGATAAATTAGAATAAAATGTAATAGTAATTATATATATACATTAAAATTATGGTATAATTTGGAGGTTAGGTGGGGATATAAACCCTTAAATATGGCTTAGTTTAAGGAAAATTGGGTTATATTAATGATATAAATATAGTGAATCAAATCCCTTTCCGAAATATAATGAAAATGTAGTTCAGATCCAGGTATTTGAGGTTAGATTAAGAGGTAAATAGGAAGTTGCTTAGAACTTTCAGGTTATGGTAGTGCAGAAGAGGGACGTGAAGAGCTGCCCATCATGGGTGATCCCGACGGTAGAGTGAACAGCCTGGCGGACGATGGGTGAGATAGAACATGGAGTCCAGTGATGAGATCTGGGGAATGGTCCTTGACCTCTCTTGATGCTGGAGGATGAGAGGAGAACCCCAGCTTGATCTGCACCTTCTCCAGGTGATGACTGATGCTGGACGGGAAGGTGAGGGTGTGGAGTTGTGGGAGAGTGAGGGTGTGGAGCTGTGGGAGAGTGAGGGTGTGGAGCTGTGGGAGAGTGAGGGTGTGGAGCTGTGGGAGAGTGAGGGTGTGGAGCTGTGGGAGAGTGAGGGTGTGGAGCTGTGGGAGAGTGAGGGTCTGGAGCTGTGGGAGAGTGAGGGTGTGGAGCTGCGGGAGAGTGAGGGTGTGGAGCTGTGGGAGTGAGGGTGTGGAGCTGCGGGAGAGTGAGGGTGTGGAGCTGTGGGAGAGTGAGGGTGTGGAGCTGTGGGAGAGTGAGGGTGTGGAGCTGTGGGAGAGTGAGGGTGTGGAGCTGCGGGAGAGTGAGGGTGTGGAGCTGTGGGAGAGTGAGGGTGTGGAGCTGTGGGAGAGTGAGGGTGTGGAGCTGTGGGAGAGTGAGGGTGTGGAGCTGTGGTAGTGAGGGTGTGGAGCTGTGGGAGAGTGAGGGTGTGGAGCTGCGGGAGAGTGAGGGTGTGGAGCTGTGGGAGTGAGGGTGTGGAGGTAGATGAACAGAGGCACCTAATGGCTCTGTTCACCCAGCAGGAAATAGGTACCCCAGGAGTTGCAGTATATTGCAGCGCGGAAGGGTCATTCTCTACCTTATGGGAGGGGAAGGGGGGGGCGGGACTTCGATACAAAGCAAGGGTATATAAACATCACAACTTTCCCGACCCAGACAAACGGAATCAAATGTTTCTGTAAGTAAAGAAATAATTTTTGCAGAGGAGTAATGGACACTTGATATTACTATTAATGGATTATTATGCTTTTCTCAGTATAGAAGGATCCGGTAGCGGTGCCTGTGTGCAGGAGATGAGAGTTAGGAGGAAATTCCAGCCACCGGTACAAGCGTTCGACGGACCGGGGGTAACTTTGGTAATTTTGGCCGCAGGAACGTTCAGAAAGTTGGCTCCGTGAGGGGGGGGGAGAAGGGGTGCTGGGGGGCTCCCCCCCCCCCCCACGCTACGAGGGCGCTGGCTAATGACTCGGAAAAAGGGTTACAACGGCAGGCCAATCACCGATTTCATAACTAATTTGGAAAATTCTGCTTCGCGTTAGTGAGCGTCGCTCCTCCCGGGTGCTCGAGAGATAGCCGGCTGGTGAAGGATCACATGCAGTATGAGGAGGCCGAGTACAAGGAGCTCCTTGAGGTCACTGGTCCGAGGCTCAACCCTGCACCTGATGTCTCTAAACTCTAGCAACAGGTCACGGTCTGTCCCTACACCAGCTGGGACGGACCGTGACCGTTCCAGCTGGGACGAACCGAGCGGGACGGGTCGAGTGAGCAGAAGACTGGCGAAGAGCTTGGACGAGAGTGGAGCCTCAACAGTCCAGGGTCTAGAGTACGAGTCTTGTACTTCGTGAGACAGTTTGGGCACAAACCTTGAGATTAGAACTTGTCAATGAGGGGCCTCGTAGCCTGGTGGATAGCGCGCAGGACTCGTAATTCTGTGGCGCGGGTTCGATTTCCGCACGAGGCAGAAACAAATGGGCAAAGTTTCTTTCACCCTGAATGCCCCTGTTACCTAGCAGTAAATAGGTACCTGGGAGCTAGTCAGCTGTCACGGGCTGCTTCCTGGGGGTGGAGGCCTGGTCGAGGACCGGGCCGCGGGGACACTAAAAAGCCCCGAAATCATCTCAAGATAACCTCAAGATAACTATGACGACGAGCCCAAGGAACCTGGTAGTTGTGTGTGCTCAAGAAGAGTAACAGTTACATTTAATAGGGATTTGAGGAGAAATTCAGTCAGAGAGAGAAGCTACTCAATTGAAGCATCGTTCCGGCTGCCCCCTCGCTTGTGCTGCATTTCTGAGAAAATAATCAGTTCTTGGGGAAAGAAACATTTGGCTGCAATACCATATTTTTGTCCATTTTCGAAGTCAAAGTCAAAGTTCAGGCAAAAAACTTCATTTTTAAATGAACTCTTTAATTATTGATTAAAAAAGTACCATTTGTTATTAAAAAGTACATTGTTAATCCATATACATTTTACAATTGAAAAATGGTAACCTCAAGCCATTGTGCCTGTGTTCATAAGAATAAGGAGTTACAAACACAAGAAACAAACAAAGCTAATTAATCGAGTGTGACAACCTTTTGAAGTCCATGCTAGAGAAAGTCCTCTTCCTCCTCCTGTTGGACGACTCTCAGTGGTAGCAAGCAGCCCTCTCCGTAAGACTCTGTGGCCTTGGTGTCCACATAACTCTCAAATTGCCCTACCAGCCTTCCTTTACTCCTATGCAAAAAACGACCTTACAAGAGATAGCCTACCAGAACCTCTGCTTAGATTAGCAGGGACACATGATCCTGCTTTTACTGAAGGTTCTAATCAGTGGGGAATGCCCTTGCTGCCCCCAACACCAACTTTGATCAAAAAAAAAAAAAAACTGTCCAGCTGAGACAGCCCAGCAGTTGAGAAAACACCTCCTCCACCTCCTCCCCCTCCTCCTCCTCCTTCTGCTCATCCTCCTCCTCCTCTCCGCCTCCTCTTCCTTCTCCTCCTCTTCCTTCTCCTCCTCCTCTTCCTCTTCCTTCTTCTTCTTCTTCACCTTCTCCGTCTCCTATTCCATCTCCTCCTCCTCCTCCTCCGTCGCTCACCGTAGCTGGCACTAACCTTGGTGACACTGTTCTTACAGTGCTGGCGGCACCGTTCTTCACCCCTTCACGCTTGCCCGCTCCCCGGACACTCTGCGTCCCCTTTCTCCCCAACCGGGTACTTGGTGCCCCACCCCCCCTCACACACACATACAGGGGCCTGACGGCTGAGTGGACAGTGCTCGGAATTCCTAATCCTAGGGTCCGGGGATCGATCCCCGGCAGAGCCATAAACAAATTGGGCAGAGTTTCTTTCACCCTGATGACCTTATTCACCTAGCAGTAAATAGGTACCTGGGAGTTGGACAGTTGCTACGGGTTGCTCCTGGGAATGTGGGTGTGTGCGTATGTTAGATATATATATATGTAGTAAATATAGAGAAAAAATAGTTTGGTAAGAAAGACGGGGTCCAGGAGCAAATAGCTCGATTCTGCAGACACCGATAGTAAATAAACATGGGTTTACATTGGTAAATAAACATTGGTTTACATTGGTAAATAAACATTGGTTTACATTGGTAAATAAACATGGGTTTACATTGGTAAATAAACATTGGTTTACATTGGTAAATAAACATGGGTTTACATTGGTAAATAAACATTGGTTTACATTGGTAAACAAACATTGGTTTACATTGGTAAATAAACATGGGTTTACATTGGTAAATAAACATTGGTTTACATTGGTAAATAAACATTGGTTTACATTGGTAAATAAACATTGGTTTACATTGGTAAATAAACATTGGTTTACATTGGTAAATAAACATTGGTAAATAAACATTGGTAAATAAACATTGCAAAAAATATGAGGATGATTAAGACCGAGGTTGATAGCAGGAGGCTACAAGATGACCCTAGACAAACTGAAGGAATGGTCCAACAAATGGTTTCTACAGTTCAACCCAAGTAAATGTTAGGTAATGAAACTAGGCGGAGGAAATAGGAGGCCAGACACTGGATACTATATAGGAGACGAAGTCCTCTACGAAACGGACAGATAGAAAGATCTACGAGTTGACATCACGCTGAACCTGTCTCCTGAAGCCCACATCAAAGAATATCATCAGCGGCGTATGTGAGGCTGGCTAACATCATAACTGCTTTTAGAAACTTGCGTAAGGAATCATTCAGAACCTTGCATATGCCAAATATTTAAGACAAATCCTTGAATATGCGGTTCCAGCATGGAGTCCATACCATGTCAAGCACAAGACGAACTTGGAGAAGGTACAAAAGTATGCCACTAGACTAGTCCCAGAACTAAAAGGCATGAGTTCCGAGATAACGCTGTGTGAATTGCACTCTACGTCACTGGAAGACAGACGAGTTCAGGGAGACTTGATCACCACACACAAAATTTTTAGGGGAACTGACAAAGCTGACAAGGATAAACTATTCAACACTGGGGGTACGCGAACAAGGGGACACAGGTGGAAAGAGTACCCAAATGAGCCAGAGGGACGTTAGAAAGAACTATTTCAGTGTCAGAGTAGTTAACAGGTGGAATGCACTAGACAGTGATGTGGTGGAAGCTGACTCCATACTCAGTTTCAAATGTAGATATGATAGAGTCTAGTAGGCTCAGGAATCTGTACATCAGTTGAGTGACAGTTGAGAGGCGGGACCAAGGAGCCGGAGCTCAACCCCCGAAAACACCACTAGGTGAGTACACACACACACACACACACACACACACACACACACACACACACACACACACACACACACACACACACACACACTCACACACTCACACACGCACACACTCACACACACACACACACACACTCACAAGCACACACACACACACACACACACACACACACACACACACACACACACACACACACACACACACACACACACACACACACACACACACACACACACACACACACACACACACACACACACGCACACATACACACACACACACACACACACACACACACACACACACACACACACACACACACACACTCACACAAAGTGTGTTTGCAAACGAGAACCCAAAGGAGAAGATTCTAACAAGGAAGAGCTAC
This sequence comes from Procambarus clarkii, assembly GCF_040958095.1. Taxonomy (NCBI): domain Eukaryota; kingdom Metazoa; phylum Arthropoda; class Malacostraca; order Decapoda; family Cambaridae; genus Procambarus; species Procambarus clarkii. Next base: position 44,941,247 of record NC_091166.1, on the reverse strand, counting down.
CTGCAAATGTGGGAGAAATGTATTCCTCCAGAGAAACATGACAAGGGAGGAGAGAGCCATGGCGGCAGAAGCAAGGAAGAGGCGCAGGGCGAGAGGGGAAAACCAGGAAATCACAACTCCTAACACAACATCCCAGAGGTGAGGGGGAAACCCACAACCAGCTACCCAGTAACACCAGAGGGAGCGCAACCCCACCACCCTCCTCTGCATAGAAAACCCCCCTACCCTAAACCCTCCCTGCCCCCACTCAAATGCTCAGCCAAATCTCCCACCCCCCACCCTTCTACCCCTTCCCTCCTCCTGCCAAGTCCCCCCTCCCCCCTTTTCCTTCCTGTCCTCCCTCCCCTTTCATCCCCGTCCCTTCCCCTCCCCCTTCACTTGACCCCCCACCCCTCATCCCAGTATCCTCTGAGACCCTGTTATCCACCTCACAGATCCTCACACCCATGGAACAGCTACCCCCATCAGCAGAACACTCACCAAGGAGGCGATTTGAGAAGGGACAGAAGAAAGTGAGCCTCAAGGCAATGTACACTAACATAGATGGAATTACAAATAAAGCAAATGAGCTTGGAGAATGGGTACTAGAAGAAAACCCAAACATAATAACTCTCACAGAAACAAAGCTAACGAAAACCATAACCAATGCAGTGTTCCCACAGAACTATTATGTTATGAGGAAAGAGAGGGAAGGAAGAGGTGGTGGTGTAGCTCTGCTGGTAAGAAAAGGCTCGGATTTTGAGATGGTTATTCAGGGATGTGAAGGTTTCAGTGACTACATAACAGGTACCGTAGCAACTGGAGGGCAAAAAATTATAGTCGTGGTCATATATAATCCACCATCAAATGACAGAAGTCCCAGATAGGAATATGATAGAAACAACATGGCCAACATTAACATAATAGAGAGAGCAGCTTCTGTTGCTAGCAGAAATGGATCTGGACTACTAATTATGAGAGACTTCAACCATGGGAAGATAGATTGGGAGAACAGAGACCCGCATGGAGGACCAGAAACATGGAGAACTAAGCTGCTGGACGTGGCAACAAGAAACTTTCTAAGCCAGCACATCAAGGAACCAACAAGAATGAGAGGAGAAGATGAACCAGCAATGCTTGATTTGATATTTACCCTAAATGAGTGGGATATAAGGGAAGTTAAGATGGAAGCCCCCTTGGGAATGAGTGACCACAGTGTATTGAACTTTGAGTACCTGGTAGAGATAGGAATTATCTCGCCCAAAAAAGAACTAGGAATCAAAAGGCTGGCATACCGAAAGGGGAGTTATGAAGATATGAGAAGTTTCCTAAGTGAAATACCTTGGGACACAGACCTCAGAGATAAGTCTGTACAAGATATGATGGACTATGTTACCCAAAAGTGTCAGGAGGCAGTAAACAGATTCATCCCGGCCCAAAGGGAAAAATCCGAGAAGCAACAGAAGAATCCATGGTATAATAGGGCATGTATGGAAGCAAAGAAACTGAACAACAGGGCGTGGAGGAACTTCCGGAATAACAGAACACCAGAAAGCAGAGAGAGATACCAGAGAACCAGGAATGAGTACGTCAGGGTGAGAAGAGAAGCAGAGAAAAGTTATGAAAATGGTATAGCAAACAAAGCCAAGACCGAACCAAAGCTACTCCACAGTCATATCAGAAGGAAAACAACAGTGAAAGAACAGGTAGTGAAACTTAGAACAGGCGAGGACAGGTATACAGTGAATGACAAAGAGGTGTGTGAAGAACTCAACAAGAGGTTCCAGGAGGTCTTCACAATAGAACAAGGTGAGGTCACTGTGCTAGGAGAAAGGGAGGTAAACCAGGCGGCCTTGGAAGGGTTCGAAATTACGAGAAAGGAGGTCAAGAGACACCTGCTGGATCTGGATGTTAGAAAGGCTGTTGGTCCAGACAGGATCTCGCCATGGGTACTGAAAGAGTGTGCAGAGGCACTTTGCTTGCCACTCTCCATAGTGTATAGTAGGTCACTGGAGACGGGAGACCTACCAGAAATATGGAAGACGGCGAATGTGGTCCCAATATACAAACCGGGCGACAGGCAAGAGGCAATGAACTACAGGCCAGTGTCCTTGACTTATATACCATGCAAGGTGATGGAGAAGATCGTGAGAAAAAACCTGGTAACACATCTGGAGAGAAGGGACTTCGGGACAAACCGCCAACATGGGCTCAGGGAGGGTAAATCTTGCCTGACTGGCTTAATAGAATTCTACGACCAGGTGACAAAGATTAAGCAAGAAAGAGAGGGCTGGGCAGACAGCATTTTTTTGGACTGTCGGAAAGCCTTTGATACAGTCCCCCATAAGAGGCTGGTACATAAGCTGGAGAGACAGGCAGGAGTAACTGGAAAAGTGCTCCAGTGGATAAGGGAATACCTAAACAATAGGAAGCAAGGAGTTACAGTGAGGGGTGAGACCTCAGATTGGCGTGAAGTCACCAGTGGAGTCCCACAGGGCTCTGTACTCGGTCCTATCCTGTATCTGATATTCGTGAACGATCTCCCGGAGGGTATAGACTCATTCCTCTCAATGTTTCCTGACGATGCCAAAATTATGAGAAGGATTAAGACAGAGGAGGACTGCTTGAGGCTTCAAGAAGACCTAGACAAACTAAAGGAATGGTCGAACAAATGGTTGTTAGAGTTTAACCCAAGGAAATGTAATGTAATGAAGATAGGTGTAGGGAGCAGGAGGCCAGTTACAAGGTATCATTTGGGAGATGAAATTCTACACGAGTCAGAGAGAGAGAAAGACCTGGGGGTTGATATCACGCTAGACCTGCCCCCTGAAGCCCATATCAAGAGCATAACATCAGCAGCATATGCCAGGTTGGCCAACATAAGAACGGCATTTAGACACTTGTGCAAGGAATCATTCAGAACTTTGTATACCACCTATGTCAGACCAATCCTGGAGTATGCAGCCCCAGCATGTAGTCCATATCTAGTCATGCATAAGACCAAACTGGAAAAAGTTTAAAGGTTTGCCTCCAGACTAGTACCCGGGCTGAGAGGTATGAGCTACGTGGAGAGACTACGGGAATTAAACCTCACGTCGCTAGAAGACAGAAGAGTTAGGAGGGATATGATCACCACGTACAAGATTCTCAGAGGAATTGACAGGGTAGATAAAGACGGGCTATTTAACACAAGGGGCACACGCACTAGGGGACACAGATGGAAACTGAGTGCCCAAATGAGCCACAAAGATATTAGAAAGAACTTTTTTAGTATCAGAGAGGTTGACAAATGGAATGCATTAGGCAGTGATGTGGTGGAGGCTGACTCCATACACAGTTTCAAGTGTAGATATGATAGAGCCCAAGAGGCTCAGGAACCTGTACACCAGTTGATTGACAGTTGAGAGGCGGGACCAAAGAGCCAGAGCTCAACCCCCGCAAGCACAAATAGGTGAGTACACACATGTACGTTCACATCGAGAGAGAAATTAATTCAGTTACTAACACAATGAAAAATATAAAATATAATTATTGTGTTAAAAGCCAGTTATTACATACACTGACCAACATGGCTGACAGTGTCCCAACAGTGTACACTGACCAACATGGCTGACAGTGTCCCAACAGTGTACACTGACCTTCATGGCTGACAGTGTCCCAACAGTGTACACTGACCAACATGGCTGACAGTGTCCCAACAGTGTACACTGACCAACATGGCTGACAGTGTCCCAACAGTGTACACTGACCAACATGGCTGACAGTGTCCCAACAGTGTACACTGACCAACATGGCTGACAGCGTCCCAACAGTGTACACTGACCAACATGGCTCACAGTGTCCCAACAGTGTACACTGACAAACATGGCTGACAGTGTCCCAACAGTGTACACTGACCTTCATGGCCGACAGTGTCCCAACAGTGTATACACTGACCTTCATGGCTGACAGTGTCCCAACAGTGTATACACTGACCAACATGGCTGACAGTGTCCCAACAGTGTATACTGACCAACATGGCTGACTGTGTCACAACAGTGTATACACTGACCAACATGGCTGACAGTGTCCCAACAGTGTACACTGACCTACATGGCTGACAGTGTCCCAACAGTGTATACACTGACCAACATGGCTGACAGTGTCCCAGCGAGATACACTGAGCTTCAACTTCTCCACAAACTTGCCAATATTCAACCTGGCTCCCAGAGATGGAATTTCAATATGCAAATGAAGCCAGAGGAACTTCGCTGCGAGCGGAATAAATTCCCAACACAACCAATCGTGCTTCTCGGTTTAACTGCGTCTCGGTTCCTTCAGTAAACAACCATTTAGAGGTTTGTTTTATAGCTGTGAGCTATAATAAACCGATACACACTGGTGGTTTCATTTGTGGCGTCTGAGTTGGTTAATTGTTGATCAGGTCTTCTGAGTGTGATGTTATGGTATTGTCAGGGTGTTGATCTGGTCATCTGATGGTCTGGTGCTCTGTTGGTCTGGTGCTCTGATGGTGTTGGTCTGGTGCTCTGATGGTGTTGGTCTGGTGCTCTGATGGTCTTGGTCTTGTGCTCTGATGGTCTTGGTCTGGTGCTCTGATGGTGTTGGTCTGGCGCTCTGATGGTCTTGGTCTGGTGCTCTGATGGTGATGGTCTGGTGCTCTGATGGTCTTGATCTGGTGCTCTGATGGTGCTGGTCTGGTGCTCTGATGGTGCTGGTCTGGTGCTCTGATGGTGATGGTCTGGTGCTCTGATGGTCTTGATCTGGTGCTCTGATGGTGCTGGTCTGGTGCTCTGATGGTGATGGTCTGGTGCTCTGATGGTGCTGGTCTGGTGCTCTGATGGTGCTGGTCTGGTGCTCTGATGGTGCTGGTCTGGTGCTCTGATGGTGATGGTCTGGTGCTCTGATGGTCTTGGTCTGGTGCTCTGATGGTCTTGGTCTGGTGCTCTGATGGTGATGGTCTGGTGCTCTGATGGTCTTGATCTGGTGCTCTGATGGTGCTGGTCTGGTGCTCTGATGGTGATGGTCTGGTGCTCTGATGGTGCTGGTCTGGTGCTCTGATGGTGCTGGTCTGGTGCTCTGATGGTGATGGTCTGGTGCTCTGATGGTGATGGTCTGGTGCTCTGATGGTCTTGGTCTGGTGCTCTGATGGTGATGGTCTGGTGCTCTGATGGTGCTGGTCTGGTGCTCTGATGGTCTTGGTCTGGTGCTCTGATGGTGTTGGTCTGGTGCTCTGATGGTCTTGGTCTGGTGCTCTGATGGTGTTGGTCTGGTGCTCTGATGGTGACGGTCTGGTGCTCTGATGGTGTTGGTCTGGTGCTCTGATGGTCTTGGTCTGGTGCTCTGATGGTGTTGGTCTGGTGCTCTGATGGTCTTGATCTGGTGCTCTGATGGTCTTGGTCTGGTGCTCTCATGTGCGATGGTCTGGTCTGATGGAGCTGACCTCGTCTGATGGGTCTGGCCTCGTCTGATGGGTCTGGCCTCGTCTGATGGGTCTGGCCTCGTCTGATGGGTCTGGCCTCGTCTGATATGGGTCTGGCCTCGTCTGATGGGCCTGGCCTCGTCTAATGGAGCTGACCTCGTCTGATGGGTCTGGCCTCGTCTGATGGGCCTGGCCTCGTCTAATGGAGCTGACCTCGTCTGATGGGTCTGGCCTCGTCTGATGGGTCTGGCCTCGTCTGATGGGTGCTGGCTTGGCCCCATAATTGTGTAGTAATACATTTTGCAAATGTTTTTTTCTCTTTTTCCACGTTTTTTTTTCCCTGTTTAATCACGTTCTATTTCCTGTTTCTAAATTGGCTTCTCTCCGAATTGGTTGTTCGCACTTTTGACCTTTCCTTACTTGGCTCCTCTTTTTTTTTCGTTTAACTGGTTACTTTATTCAGATGTTGTTTATATTTTATAGGAAGATCTACCCAATATTATATCTTTCAGTTAATCCATCTATATGAAGCAGAATATGTCTGTTTTATATCTTTCCGTGTTTATAGTCCCGACGCTAAAGGCTAGTCTCATGAAACTTTGTGCGCACTGCCAGATACCCCATCTGTCAGTTATGTCAGTTATTCAGCCAGCCAGACAGCCAGCCAGCCAGCCAGACAGCCAGCCAGCCAGACAGCCAGCCAGCCAGACAGCCAGCCAGCCAGACAGCCAGCCAGCCAGCCAGACAGCCAGCCAGCCAGTCAGTCAGCCAGCCAGCCATCCATCCAGCCAGCCAGACAGACAGCCAGCCAGCCAGCCAGCCAGCCAGCCAGCCAGCCAGCCATCCAGACAGTCAGCCAGCCAGCCAGCCAGCCTGCCAGACAGACAGCCACCCCGCCAGCCAGCCAGCCAGCCAGCCAGCCAGTCAGACAGCCAGCCAGCCAGCCAGCCAGCCAGCCAGCCAGACAGCCAGCCAGCCAGCCAGCCAGCCTGCCAGACAGCCAGCCAGCCAGCCAGCCAGCCAGCCATCCAGACAGCCAGCCAGCCATCCAGACAGCCAGCCAGCCAGCCAGCCAGCCAGCCAGCCAGCCAGCCTGCCAGACAGACAGCCACCCTGCCAGCCAGCCAGCCAGCCAGTCAGACAGCCAGCCAGCCAGCCAGCCAGCCATCCAGCCAGCCAGCCAGCCAGCCAGTCAGCCAGTCAGCCAGACAGCCAGTCAGCTACCAGTGACTAATGGGGCACGTTCAGCACACAAAGCCAAATAGAAATATAACCGACCACAATAATGCCTCCGGCGCTTATCTTCCAGGACCTCCAAGGCTTTTTTACTGGCATGCTTTTGGCAGCTGTTGTGGAAAGGAAGTTGGGAGGAGAGAGAGAGAGAGAGAGAGAGAGAGAGAGAGAGAGAGAGAGAGAGAGAGAGAGAGAGAGAGAGAGAGAGAGAGGAGAGGCCTGGCACTGGGAAGGAAGAAGTGCAGTACAAAAATAGTTTAGTGAACCACAAATTGCCAAATGTGCTTTTGTTTCTTCACGAAATTAAACATAAATATCAAAATATAATATAATATAATGTGAGAGATAAATATAGATTAATGAGGAAGAGAGAAAATGAAATGAGGATAACGAGGCAGTAACTAGCAGGGATGAGAGGCAGGGAACGAGGCAGTAACTAGCAAGGATGAGAGGCAGGGAACGAGGCAGTAACTAGCAGGGAGGAGAGGCAGGGAACGAGGCAGTAACTAGCAGGGATGAGAGGCAGGGAACGAGGCAGTAACTAGCTGGGATGAGAGGCAGGGAACGAGGCAGTAACTAGCAGGGATGAGAGGCAGGGAACGAGGCAGTAACTAGCAGGGATGAGAGGCAGGGAACGAGGCAGTAACTAGCAGGGATGAGAGGCAGGGAACGAGGCAGTAACTAGCAGGGATGAGAGGCAGGGAACGAGGCAGTAACTAGCAGGGATGAGAGGCAGGGAACGAGGCAGTAACTAGCAGGGATGAGAGGCAGGGAACGAGGCAGTAACTAGCAGGGATGAGAGGCAGGGAACGAGGCAGTAAGTAGCAGGGATGAGAGGCAGGGAACGAGGCAGTAACTAGCAGGGATGAGAGGCAGGGAACGAGGCAGTAACTAGCAGGGATGAGAGGCAGGGAACGAGGCAGTAACTAGCAGGGAGGAGAGGCAGGGAACGAGGCAGTAACTAGCAGGGATGAGAGGCAGGGAACGAGGCAGTAACTAGCAGGGATGAGAGGCAGGGAACGAGGCAGTAACTAGCAGGGATGAGAGGCAGGGAACGAGGCAGTAAGGTTATCACACAGTGTATCACTGCTGTGTTATCATGCCCGTATCATCAACAAGCCTCAGGTTATCACACAGTGTATCACTGCTGTGTTATCATGCCCGTATCATCAACAAGCCTCAGGTTATCACACAGTGTATCACTGCTGTGTTATCATGCCCGTATCATCAACAAGCCTCAGGTTATCACACAGTGTATTACAGCTGTGTTATCATGCCCGTATCATCAACAAGCCTCAGGTTATCATACAGTGTATTACAGCTGTGTTATCATGCCCGTATCATCAACAAGCCTCAGGTTATCACACAGTGTATTACAGCTGTGTTATCATGCCCGTATCATCAACAAGCCTCAGGTTATCACACAGTGTATCACTGCTGTGTTATCATGCCCGTATCATCAACAAGCCTCAGGTTATCACACAGTGTATTACAGCTGTGTTATCATGCCCGTATCATCAACAAGCCTCAGGTTATCACACAGTGTATTACAGCTGTGTTATCATGCCCGTATCATCAACAAGCCTCAGGTTATCACACAGTGTATCACTGCTGTGTTATCATGCCCGTATCATTCACTGCTGTGTTATCATGCCCGTATCATCAACAAGCCTCAGGTTATCACACAGTGTATTACAGCTGTGTTATCATGCCCGTATCATCAACAAGCCTCAGGTTATCACACAGTGTATTACAGCTGTGTTATCATGCCCGTATCATCAACAAGCCTCAGGTTATCACACAGTGTATCACTGCTGTGTTATCATGCCCGTATCATCAACAAGCCTCAGGTTATCACACAGTGTATTACAGCTGTGTTATCATGCCCGTATCATCAACAAGCCTCAGGTTATCACAAAGTGTATTACAGCTGTGTTATCATGCCCGTATCATCAACAAGCCTCAGGTTATCACACAGTGTATCACAGCTGTGTTATCATGCCCGTATCATCAACAAGCCTCAGGTTATCACACAGTGTATCACTGCTGTGTTATCATGCCCGTATCATCAACAAGCCTCAGGTTATCACACAGTGTATTACAGCTGTGTTATCATGCCCGTATCATCAACAAGCCTCAGGTTATCACACAGTGTATCACAGCTGTGTTATCATGCCCGTATCATCAACAAGCCTCAGGTTATCACACAGTGTATCACTGCTGTGTTATCATGCCCGTATCATCAACAAGCCTCAGGTTATCACACAGTGTATTACAGCTGTGTTATCATGCCCGTATCATCAACAAGCCTCAGGTTATCACACAGTGTATTACAGCTGTGTTATCATGCCCGTATCATCAACAAGCCTCCAGGTTATCACACAGTGTATCACAGCTGTGTTATCATGCCCGTATCATCAACAAGCCTCAGGTTATCACACAGTGTATCACAGCTGTGTTATCATGCCCGTATCATCAACAAGCCTCAGGTTATCACACAGTGTATCACTGCTGTGTTATCATGCCCGTATCATCAACAAGCCTCAGGTTATCACACAGTGTATTACAGCTGTGTTATCATGCCCGTATCATCAACAAGCCTCAGGTTATCACACAGTGTATTACAGCTGTGTTATCACGCCCGTATCATCAACAAGCCTCAGGTTATCACACAGTGTATCACTGCTGTGTTATCATGCCCGTATCATCAACAAGCCTCAGGTTATCACACAGTGTATCACTGCTGTGTTATCATGCCCGTATCATCAACAAGCCTCAGGTTATCACACAGTGTATTACAGCTGTGTTATCATGCCCGTATCATCAACAAGCCTCAGGTTATCACACAGTGTATCACTGCTGTGTTATCATGCCCGTATCATCAACAAGCCTCAGGTTATCACACAGTGTATCACAGCTGTGTTATCATGCCCGTATCATCAACAAGCCTCAGGTTATCACACAGTGTATCACTGCTGTGTTATCATGCCCGTATCATCACCAAGCCTCAGGTTATCACACAGTGTATCACAGCTGTGTTATCATGCCCGTATCATCAACAAGCCTCAGGTTATCACACAGTGTATCACTGCTGTGTTATCATGCCCGTATCATCAACAAGCCTCAGGTTATCACACAGTGTATCACTGCTGTGTTATCATGCCCGTATCATCAACAAGCCTCAGGTTATCACACAGTGTATCACAGCTTTGTTATCATGCCCGTATCATCAACAAGCCTCAGGTTATCACACAGTGTATCACTGCTGTGTTATCATGCCCGTATCATCAACAAGCCTCAGGTTATCACACAGTGTATCACTGCTGTGTTATCATGCCCGTATCATCAACAAGCCTCAGGTTATCACACAGTGTATCACTGCTGTGTTATCATGCCCGTATCATCAACAAGCCTCAGGTTATCACACAGTGTATCACTGCTGTGTTATCATGCCCGTATCATCAACAAGCCTCAGGTTATCACACAGTGTATTACAGCTGTGTTATCATGCCCGTATCATCAACAAGCCTCAGGTTATCACACAGTGTATCACAGCTGTGTTATCATGCCCGTATCATCAACAAGCCTCAGGTTATCACACAGTGTATCACAGCTGTGTTATCATGCCCGTATCATCAACAAGCCTCAGGTTATCACACAGTGTATCACTGCTGTGTTATCATGCCCGTATCATCAACAAGCCTCAGGTTATCACACAGTGTATCACAGCTGTGTTATCATGCCCGTATCATCAACAAGCCTCAGGTTATCACACAGTGTATCACTGCTGTGTTATCATGCTCGTATCATCAACAAGCCTCAGGTTATCACACAGTGTATCACTGCTGTGTTATCATGCCCGTATCATCAACAAGCCTCAGGTTATCACACAGTGTATCACAGCTGTGTTATCATGCCCGTATCATCAACAAGCCTCAGGTTATCACACAGTGTATCACTGCTGTGTTATCATGCCCGTATCATGAACAAGCCTCAGGTTATCACACAGTGTATCACTGCTGTGTTATCATGCCCATATCATGAACAAGCCTCAGGTTATCACACAGTGTATCACTGCTGTGTTATCATGCCCGTATCATGAACAAGCCTCAGGTTATCACACAGTGTATCACTGCTGTGTTATCATGCCCGTATCATGAACAAGCCTCAGGTTATCACACAGTGTATCACAGCTGTGTTATCATGCCCGTATCATCAACAAGCCTCAGGTTATCACACAGTGTATCACAGCTGTGTTATCATGCCCGTATCATCAACAAGCCACAGTACCAACTAGATATGCAACTCGTACTGAGAAATTTACTACACTGTATAGGCCTATTTAGGACTTTTTCGAGACTTAGATGTAAGATAATTCCTTTAACATATTGTATATTCAAGTAGCAGCAGCCGGCTGTACCTCACAACTGGTTCTTCACCTACAACTGGCAGCAGCCGGCTGTACCTCACAACTGGTTCTTCACCTACAACTGGCAGCAGCCGGATGTACCTCACAACTGGTTCTTCACCTACAACTGGCAGCAGCCGGATGTACCTCACAACTGGCACCATTTCACCCACAACTGGCTACTACGTTCATCAGTCACTGAGTGTAACAGGGTCGTCACGGGAGACTGTAAACCGCTCCTCAGTTGCCAGTTACAACGCTCGCTATCGACCAGTGAGTAATGACCGGATTACAGCAAAGTTTATTTTGGTGCATCGTATGATTTATGAGGCGTCGAGGGAAGAAGCTCACCTCATTAATATGCCGCCTGAAACTCTTCCCCAGAGTTAGCTCATTGTCTTATGTGTTCCACACACAATGCTCCCCCCCCCCCCTCTCTCCCTCACCCCTAAATCCCACCCAAGCCTCACCCCTCATCTGCACCCCATCTCCCATATGACCCCCCCTCACCTTGTGTCCCCGTCATCTCTTCCCCCATCTCTCTCTTCCCCTATTCTTGTTATACTCAAATTCTATGTCAGTTGAAATATAACCAATCACAGGCAAGTAGGCCTCTGACGTCATGCCAGACAGAGGAGCATCAGCCATTGCTCCCAGCAGCCTCAGTTCTCCACACAGACTCAGAGTAGGTCGATCTCGGCTGGCCAGATATATACCTTGTTGTCTCGGTCAATAAATATATACAGAAGCGACTACTGTGTCTACATTCTACCCGAACAAGGCAAACGAATATTCTACCCCAGAACCCACACCTACTCCTGATTCATCCCTGACTAATACAACCTCTCGTGTACTCTCAACACCCATGTTCCATTATTCCCTCAGCCGCCATCCTCACTATCCTTCTCCCCCTCCCCCCCAACCTCTCAACCTCTATCTGACTCTCAGCATCACTCTACTTCTCAACCCCTCTATGCCATTCAGACCCTCCCTAATTTTCAGACCCATTATGCCCTTCCTACCCCCAAGATGTCCAGACCCCACTCGCCCCAAAGACACCCCCCCCCCCCTCAGGACCCCCCAGACCCCCAGAGAAAGGGTGAACTCTGGTACCAGAGTTTCCAGAAAGAGTCTCAAGGTTTGGTACACCAATGTTAATGGGGTATCCAATATAGCGAAAGAGATAAAGGAAAGTTAGTTAGGCAGATCCTGACATAGTGGCAATAGTGGAAACTAAAATAAATGACATGATCTCGAGTGCTAAATTTCCAGAGGGGTAACAAGTGATCAGAGAAGAAAGGACACAGAGACAGGGAGGGGGAGTGGCACTCATAATAAAGCGGAAATGGAAGTTTGAAGACCTGGGAAATCGAGTTACCAATGAGTGCACAAGCTTCAAACATGGAACTCTGACAGTAGATGGGAGGAAGATTGTGATCTTGTTAATCTACAATCCCCCACCAAACAGTAGAAGACCCAGGCAGGAGTATGATGACAACAACAAGGCATGTATAGATGAACTGCAGAAGGCAGCAACATTAGCTCATAGAATGAGAGCGATACTGCTGGTCATGGGGGACCTATGTAATGGAGAGACCAATTGGGAATCTAGGAATCCTGAGCCTATTGGGCTCTATCATATCTACACTTGAAACTGTGTATGGAGTCAGCCTCCACCACATCACTTCCTAATGTATTCCATTTGTCCACCACTCTGACACTAAAAAAGTCCTTTCTAATATCTCTGTGGCTCATCTGGGCACTCAGTTTCCACCTGTGTCCCCTAGTGCATGTGTCCCTTGGGTTAAATAGCATGTCTTTATCTACCCTATCAATTCCTTTGAGAATCTTGTATGTGGTGATCATATTCCCCCTAACTCTTCTGTCTTCCAGCGACGTGAGGTTTAACTCCCGTAGTCTCTCCTCGTAGCTCATACCTCTCAGCTTGGGTACTAGTCTGGTGGCAAACCTTTAAACCTTCTCCAGTTTAGTCTATGCTTGACTAGATATGGACTCCATGCTGGAGCTGCATAATCCAAGATTTCACTCCAGCCGGAGGCTGAGCGGACAGAACACTAGACGCGTGATCCTGTGGCCCCCTGGTTCGATCTCGGGCGCCGGCGAGAGATAATGGGCAGAGTTTCTTTCACCTTGATGCCCCTGTTACCTAGCAGTAAATAGGTACCTGGGAGTTAGTCAGATGTCACGGGCTGCTTCCTGGGGGGTGGAGGCCTGGTCGAGGACCGGGCCGCGGGGACACTAAACCCCGAAATCATCTCAAGATAATCTCAAGAGGGGAGAAGATTGGTCTGACATATGTGGTATACAAAGTTCTGAATGATTCCTTACACAAATTTCTAAAGGCCATTCTTATGTTAGCCAACCTGACATATGCCGCTGATGTTATCCTCTTGATATGGGCTTCAGAGGCCAGGTCTGGCGTGATATCAACCCCCAAGTCTTTCTCTCTCTCTGACTCTTGAAGAATTTCATTTCCCAAATGATACCTTGTATCTGGTCTCCTGCTCCCTGCACCTATCTTCATTACATTACATTTGCTTGGGTTAAACTCCAACCACCAATTGTTTGACCATTCTTTCAGCTTATCTAGGTCTTCTTGAAGCCTCAAACTGTCCTCCTCTGTCTTACTCCTTCTCATAATTTTGGCGTCGTCAGCAAACATTGATAGAAATGAGTCTATACCCTCCAGGGAGATCATTTACGTATATCAGAAACAGGATAGGACCGAGTACAGAGCCCTGTGGGACTCCGCTGGTGACTTCACGCCAATCTGAGGTCTCACCCCTCACTGTAACTCTTTGCTTCCTATTGCTTAGGTACTCCCTTATCCACTGGAGCACCTTACCAGTCACTCATGCCTGTCTCTCCAGCTTATGCACCTGCCTCTTATGGGGTACTGTGTCAAAGGCTTCTGATAGTCCAAGAAAATGCGGTCCGCCCAGCCTTCTCTTTCTTGTTTAATCTTTGTCACCTGGTCGTAGAATTCTATTAAGCCTGTAAGGCAACATTTACCCTCCATAAACCCATGTTGAGGATTTGTCACGAAGTCTCTTCTCTCCAGATGTGTTACTAGGTTTTTTCTCACGATCTTCTCCATCACCTTGCATGCTATACAAGTCAAGGACACTGGCCTGTAGTTCAATGCCTCTTGTCTGTCACCCTTTTTGTATATTGGGACCACATTAGCCGACTTCCATATTTCTGGTAGGTCTGCCGTCTCCAGTGACCTACTATACACTATGGAGAGTGGCAAGAAGAGTGCCTCTGCACACTCTTTCAATACTCATGGTGAGATCCCAAATGGACCAACAGCCTTTCTCACATCCAGATCCAAAAGGTGTCTCTTGACCTCATCTCTTGCAATTTCGAACCCTTCCAAGGTCGTCAAGTTTACTGCCCCCTCTCCTAGTGCAGTGACCTCACCTTGTTCTATTGTGAAGACCTCCTGGAACCTCTTGTTCAGTTTTTTACACACCACTTTGTCATTCTCTGAATACCTGTCCTCGCCTGTTCTAAGTGTCATTACCTGTTTTTTCACTGTTGTTTTCCTCCTAATGTCACTGTGGAGTAGCTTTGGTTCGGTCTTGGCTTTGCTTGCTATATCATTTTCATAATTTTTCTCAGCTTCTCATCTCACACTAACATACTCATTCCTGGTTCTCTGGTATCTCTCTGCTTTCTGGTGTTCTGTTATTTCGGAAATTCCTCCACGCCCTTTTGTTCATTCCGTTTGCTTCCATACATGCCCTATTAAACCATGGATTCTTCTTTTGCTACTCGGATTTTTCTTTTTGAGCCGGGTTGAACCTGTTTACTGCCTCCTGACACTTTTGGGTGACATAGTCCATCATGTCTTTTTACAGACTTAGCTCTGAAGTCTGTGTCCCATGGTATATCCCTTAGGAAACTTCTCATCTCTTCATAAATTTCTCTTTCGGTATGCAAACCTTTTGTTTCCCAGTTCTATTCGGGGGGGAGATAATTCCTAGCTCTACCAGGTACTCGAAGATCAATACACTGTGATCACTCATTCCCAAGGGGGCTTCCAACCTAACTTCCCTTATATCCCAATCATTTAGGGTAAATATCAGATCAAGCATGGGCGGTTCATTTTCCTCTCTCATTCTTGTTGGTCCCTTGATGTGTTAGCTTAGAACGTTTCTTGTTGTCATGTCCAGCAGCTTAGCTCTCCATGTATCTGGTCCTCCATATTGGTCTCTGTTCTCTCATTCTATCTTCCCGTGGCTGACGTCTCCCATGATTAGAAGTCCAGATCCATTCCTGCTAGCGACAGAAGCTGCTCTCTCTATTATGTTAATGGTGGCTATGTTGTTTCTATCATTTTCCTGTCTGGGCCTTCTTTCATTTAGAGGTGGGTTATATATGACTGCGACTATAATTTTTTGTCCTCCAGTTGCGATGGTACCTGTTATATAGTCACTGAAACCTTCACAGCCCTGAATAACCATCTCCTCAAAACCCCAGCCTTTTCTTACCAGTAAAGTTACACCTCCACCTCTTCTTCCTTCTCTCTCTTTCCTCACAATGCAGTAGTCCTGTGGAAACACTGCATTTGTTATGCTTTTCGTCAGCTTTGTTTCTGTGAGTGCCATTATGTCTGGGTTTTCTTCTAGTATCCATTCTCCAAGTTCATTTGCTTTATTTGTAATTCCATCTATGTTAGTGTACATTTCCTTGAGGCTCACTTTCTTCTGTCTCTTCTCATATCGCCTCCTTAGTGAGTGTTCTGCTGATGGGAGAAGCTGTTCCATGGGTGTGAGGCTTTGTTAGGTGGATAATCAGGTCTCAGAGGATACTGGGGTGAGGGGGTCAAGTGAAGGGGGGACAGGGAGGGTTTGGGATGAAGGGAGAGGGAGGACAGGAAGGAAAAAGGGGGAGGGGGAAATAGTGGAAGGAGGGGAGAGGTAGCAGGGTGGGAATGGGGTGTGGGGGAAGGGAGATTTAGCTGAGCATTTGAGTGGGGGCAGGGAGAGATTGGGGTAGGGGGGTGCTATGCAGAGGAGAGTGGTGGTGTACTCACCTAGTTGTACTCACCTAGTTGTGCTTGCGGGGGTTGAGCACAGGTACATCTGGCATCAGGTACGTGTGTAAAATCAATTGATAATTTATTATAAAACTAAAAAAACGGCCAATCTACTCATGAAAAACTCGCCATACACCAAGCAGAACGCTTTGAAGAAGACCAACGTCGTCTATGCCTTTAAATGCCCACTTGGGGACTGTAAGCCCTAAAG
Organism: Procambarus clarkii; assembly: GCF_040958095.1. NCBI lineage: Eukaryota > Metazoa > Arthropoda > Malacostraca > Decapoda > Cambaridae > Procambarus > Procambarus clarkii. The sequence continues at coordinate 44,924,932 of NC_091166.1, read as the reverse complement.
AACTCAGTATATAGGCAAGACAACAGCGTCTCTTTCTAGGCGACTAACAATCAAGGATTAACACTAACATAAGCAACAAGGAGCCATCAAGGAACACATAATCTCTTCTCACAACCAAACCATCACCAGAGAAATCTTAACAAACAACACAGAAATCATCGATAGGTACGGCGATAGCAGGCGGCTTGACATCAGCGAGGCACTACACATCAAAAAGTCAACACCAGCAATCAACAGCCAATTAATGCACAACTATATTCTACCTACTTCAAGACCCCGAACCAATATGGAAGCAGCAAGAGGAAGTATGGGCCAATAGACCTTCTGCAGTTACTTCCATTCATATGTTCACTTATCCAATTTATAGCAATTGTTTCGTGTACTGTCTTGTGTTTGTCACCTCACCCAAAACTTTTGTACCCTATCACCTCATCCAATAGAGTATAAGTACGAAGAGTTGGTGTGTAAATTAAGTCTTTGAAAATGTAATACAAATTACGAAACGCGTTCAGGCGTCAGACAATTAAAAAATAAATTTCGGAGAATTCTTATTTTTATTACCACCGACAGTGAAGAAAAACATAAGAAATATTGAGAAGATTCGTGTTAGAATTATTAATCTTACCTTTTCGGTCATATTCAACAACATTATATTTTATATATATATATATATATATATATATATATATATATATATATATATATATATATATATATATATATATATATATATGTCGTACCTAGTAGCCAGAACTCACTTCTCAGCCTACTATGCAAGGCCCGATTTGCCTAATAAGCCAAGTTTTCCTGAATTAATATATTTTCTCTAATTTTTTTCTTATGAAATGATAAAGCTACCCATTTCATTATGTATGAGGTCAATTTTTTTTATTGGAGTTAAAATTAACGTAGATATATGATCGAACCTAACCATCCCTACCTAACCTAACCTAACCTATCTTTATAGGTTAGGTTAGGTTAGGTAGCAGAAAAAGTTAGGTTAGGTTAGGTTAGGTAGGTTAGGTAGTCGAAAAAACATTAATTCATGAAAACTTGGCTTATTAGGCAAATATGGCCTTGCATAGTAGGCTGAGAAGTGCGTTCTGGCTACTAGGTACGACATATATATATATATATATATATATATATATATATATATATATATATATATATATATATATATGTCGTACCTAGTAGCCAGAACGCACTTCTCAGCCTACTATGCAAGGCCCAAATTGCCTAATAAGCAAAGGTTTCGTAAATTAATTGTTTTTCGACTACCTAACCTACCTCACCTAACCTAACCTAACTTTTTCAGCTACCTAACCTAACCTAACCTGTAAAGATAGGTTAGGTTAGGTTAGGTAGGGTTGGTTAGGTTCGGTCATATATCTACGTTAATTTTAACTCCAATAAAAAAAAATTGACCTCATACATAATGAAATGGTTAGCTTTATCATTTCATAAGAAAAAAATTAGAGAAAATATACTAATTCAGGAAAACTTGGCTTATTAGGCAAATCGGGCCTTGCATAGTAGGCCGAGAAGTGCATTCTGGCTGCATATGTCGTACCTAGTTGCCAGAACGTACTTCTTGGCCTACTATGCAGGGCCCGATGTGCCTAATAGGCCAAGCGATTTTCTTTATTTTCAATAAATTGTTTCCAATTAGTTTATTTGAATTATTATTATTATATTATATTAGGACCGTAAATTATTGACTTAGTTGTGTTAGTTTAGGTTAAGTTAGGTTAGGTAAGGTTGGTTAGGTTAGGTCATATATCTACGTTAGTTTTAACTCAAATTTCAACAAACTAACTTATAAATAATGAAATGGAGAGATTTATCATTTCATAAGAAAAAAATTAGAAAAATATATAAATTCCCGAAAACTTGGCTTATTAGGCAAATCGGGCCTTGCATAGTAGGCCGAGTACTGCGTTCTGGCTACTAGGTACAACATATATATATCCTGACTGAGGATAATTATGCCGTAGGGAAGGAAAATCGGCCCCCAAGGGAAAGACATTATTGTGTATTACAAAAATACATTTACTCAGGCATAAAAGAAAGCTAAGAAGGTGATACAGGTTCACAGAAATTGCAAACCTTGCAGTGAAACAGCAAGAATTCGTCCTGTCATATATTACAACAACCCTCGTACATCTTCCCTCATTATGAGGAAATAACATGTCTGCCTCCTCTGACAAACTGAGGTGTACCAATGTAGTGTAATAACATGTCTGCCTCACTGACAAACTGAGGAGTACCAATGTAGTGTAATAACATGTCTGCCTCCTCTGACAAACTGAGGAGTACCAATGTAGTGTAATAACATGTCTGCCTCACTGACAAACTGAGGAGTACCAATGTAGTGTAATAACATGTCTGCCTCACTGACAAACTGAGGTGTACCAATGTAGTGTAATAACATGTCTGCCTCACTGACAAACTGAGGAGTACCAATGTAGTGTAATAACATGTCTGCCTCCTCTGACAAACTGAGGAGTACCAATGTAGTGTAATAACATGTCTGCCTCCTCTGACAAACTGAGGAGTACCAATGTAGTGTAATAACATGTCTGCCTCCTCTGACAAACTGAGGTGTACCAATGTAGTGTAATAACATGTCTGCCTCCTCTGACAAACTGAGGTGTACCAATGTAGTGTAATAACATGTCTGCCTCCTCTGACAAACTGAGGAGTACCAATGTAGTGTATCAATACACCTACAGCTCTGGAGACTGTGTGCTCTTGTTTCAAGGGAAATTTTTGTTTCCCTTCACTGATTGATTGATTGATAAAGATTAAGCCACCCAAGAGGTGGCACGGGCATGAATAGCCCGTAAGTGGTACAATTTTTTTTTTTTCCCCCAGTGTTCTGAGGTTGCATTTAACCATCAAGCTGTTATCGCGGGGGGGGGGGGAGGATACTGCTTCACAGTCTTTATGAGGGTGTCCAGCTGCTGGACACCTTTGTTGACCAGGAGAGTGGCTGTGTTCCCTTCACTCTGTGTGCTCCGAAATATATGCTACATTGGATGATTGATTGATGAAGATTAAGCCACCCAAAAGGTGGCACGGGCATGAATAGCCCGTAAGTGGCAGCCCTTTTGAGCCATCTGTGGAGATCTGTGGAGGTGCGACTGCACCCTGCGTGACGGGAGATGTCTCCCATGCTACATTGGACATGCCACGAATACACTGAGTAGACGTCTTACACTTCATTTGCAAGAGGAAGGTATTATATTAGATGAAGAAATCCAGACTGTGTAAGCGTGTAAGTCCTGGTCTGTTGTCCTCGTCAGACTGGAGACGACAAGATGGATCACCGACCGTCTGACTCTCAGCCCAGGTGTATATGACTATATAGCACTTGGAAGGGATCGGGATAAGGATTTGGGATGGGAGGGTAGATAGGAATAGTGCATAACCAGTTGGACGGTCGGGGATTGAACGCCGACCTGCATGAAGCGAGACCGTCGCTCTACCGTCCACCCCCATGTGGTTGGGCGGAAGGAAGTAGAGTTGAAGTTCCTTCAACCAGGAAGCAACCAATTATTCTGTTCGTTCTGTACTATCCTAAAAGGAACGAGTCTTGAAGTGCAAGTAACTACAAGACTGCCTGCTTGATATAGCCTCAAGTTACACGAAAAAATACATGGATTCATATATTTTTATAAAGTCAAATTTAGTCAAGGTCAAATTATCTCAAGCTAATTACAGGTATAATATCCATCACTTTCGTCTATAAACCAGGTTTTTCTTCCAGTTATATTCGAATACCGAGGCTGGCTGATTTCAACAGTCCCCGTGGTGCAGTGGTAACTCACTCGCCTGGCGTTTCGCAAGCACTTTGATCTGGGTTTGTATCCTGGCCAGGGAAGATTTACTGACCACCAATCCTTAACTGTAGCCTCTGTGTACCCAACAGTAAAATGGGTACCTGGTTGTTAAACGAGTTGGCGGGTCGTATTCCGGGAAAAAATTAAAATTAAGGCCTTGCCCGAAACGCTACGCGTGTTAGTGGCTGTACAAGAATGTAACAACTCTTGTATATATAAATACAAAATGTAAAAATAAAACCTCGCGTCAAACCTTCGGGAAGTCGACCCTCCGGTTCCCTGGTCCAGAGAAGTCGACCCTCCGGTTCCCTGGTCCAGAGAAGTCGACCCTCCGGTTCCCTGGTCCAGAGAAGTCGACCCTCCGGTTCCCTGGTCCAGAGAAGTCGACCCTCCGGTTCCCTGGTCCAGAGAAGTCGACCCTCCGGTTCCCTGGTCCAGAGAAGTCGACCCTACGGTTCCCTGGTCCAGAGAGACGAGGATTAGGCGAGAATATATTTTTAGGGACGGAAGTGTCGGTGAGTGTTGGCAGTAACCAGGTGAGTTACCAAGTGCTCACCAGAACGAGTGTCGGGAAAGAGATGTTCAAAGAAATTCAGTATTTACGGTGAACATCAGAAGGACAGGTGCCAAAGGGGACAAGTGCAAAATAAATGAGTGCTCCCCCCAAAAAAAAAAAATTGATTGCTAGAAATTTCGAGTAATAAATCCCAATAGACCCAGATTACAAGTTTCAGCGAGAACGAGTGCCTGATGACCTGTTCCTCTAAAGATACAAATGTCCGAGTGAAGGATAGTTAGAGTGGACTACAGCCCAGGCTAATGATTTCTTAAGAGTGAGACCATCGGGAGGAAGGAACGTCACAGAAAACGAGAAGCAGAAGGAAATAGTGGCGGAATAAATTGGGAGAGTTAAAATTGGCAGGAACCGGACATCATGGCCTCAGCAGGAGTCATCATTCTTGACGGACTTCTGCCGACGAGGCACATCACAAGTTGCTGCTCCGGGGGAAGCTGAGGTAATTACACTTGGATGCCAGCGATGGAAGGGAATGGAAGGGGTGGTGGAGAATATTGAGAAAGAGAAAACGGCAGATATCAAGAGGGACGACGAGAGAGATGAGAGAAATCTCTCTCTCGTCGTCCCGAGAGAAACTAGAGATGAGCTGACGGACTCAGCTCACGGAACTGACGGAGTTTCCCAGAGATAAGCCAAGTGAGGGCGTTATGTCCCAAAAAATCGTTCCTATATGATATAAATAACATTGCATTATTTATATATGTATACGTGAGTAACATCACCCAAGCAGGACCTGCTGCATGGGTAACACCTTCTCCCCCGTACCATCCTACCCAGGCTTTGCGCCCTGGAGAGGCCACTCCAGACCGACAACCAGAGCGCAACACCATAGTCTGATGGAGACCTACTACAAGAGTGCGGATGCCAACTATTACCATACGAGAGAATGTTTACTATATAGAGGCTGGATGCCAGATGTTTGGGGCTAGCGTCACAAAACTTTGCAGGTTGACCTGTGATTGCATGGTGAGTGTCATAGGGGGGGGGGTTGTGGCTCCTAGTGTGACCACAAACGACTCCTATAGAAGCTGAAATGAGTGTTTGATTGTCCATAGAGTAGATTGTCAATATTTCAGCTGTTATCTACCTTGATCCAACGTTGATAATGGTGAGTCAACGTTGATAATGGTGACTCAACGTTGATAATGGTGAGTCAACGTTGATAATGGTGACTCAACGTTGATAATGGTGACTCAACGTTGATAATGGTGAGTCAACGTTGATAATGGTGAGTCAATGTCGATAATGGTGAGTCAATGTCGATAATGGTGAGTCAACGTTGATAATGGTGAGTCAACGTTGATAATGGTGAGTCAACGTTGATAATGGTGACTCAACGTTGATAATGGTGACTCAACGTTGATAATGGTGAGTCAACGTTGATAATGGTGAGTCAACGTCGATAATGGTGAGTCAACGTTGATAATGGTGAGTCAACGTAGGAAACAGAAGGTGAAGCAGAGAAGACGGGAGAGAGAGAGAGAGAGAGTGTTACGAACCCAAGTCCACCGTCGGAGCACGGAGCAGTGACGACAACGCCATCTGTGAGTCCGCTCCCAAAAAAACCCACAACATGGACAACGCCATCTAGTGATGACGGGATATGCCGGCAATAGGCGCTGGATTCCTGTCCTAGTCGGCTCATGAAGTAGCCGCTGCTGACCTCTGGTGAGGTGGCGCTTAGACAGTGAACGCCATCTATGGAGCGAAAAGGTGGACGTGTGTGTGTCTAAGCCATTAAGTGATGTTTCCTAGTGGTTCCCATGTAGTGTCCCAGTACTGATGACGTGTCTGTTTTCACAGAGTCAACCTAGGACGGCTGTGATGTACGATGAATCAGTCTACCCAAGACAGCCAAGGTCTCTTCACCAGTCTGCTTTGTAGAAGCTGTGAGTCGCCCTCGGACGAGCACTGCTGAGTGTTCAATTGTCTGCCTGAGGAGTGGCAGTGACGGGATTCGCTGTACCCGGGGCTGGTTGGTAGAAGAGACAACCCACTGCAGTGCTGACCAAGGAGAGTGACCAGCGAGTTACACGAGGCTCCTGACTAGGGCTCGCAACCCTAGTATTCATCGTGAAGTGGCCTAACAGCGTGAGGCTGATTGGTACCTGCCAGCTACAGGCTGGACTGTGGTTGTGGGCCTTCACGACGGGGCACCCAGTGGGATTGTGATTTGGCTGGCCTGTGGCCAGGGTAGATTCATCGTGGGTTCTGGGCCACGGAATAGGAAACCAGGCAAGACTACACAGAGTGAGCGTCACCAAGTGTTCAGCGTCTTCAGAGGGCGACGAAGAGATATATTGTGTAGTAATAGTTCCCGTTTGTGACTTTTAATTTATATATGGTGGTGGGAGAAGAAATATATATATATATATATATATATATATATATATATATATATATATATATATATATATATATATATATATTATATATATAGAAAGAGATGAACTTGTGTATTTTATTGTACCTCCCCTGTTTATTTTACTTGCATTACGGAGCTCACGCTTTGAAAGCCTCTACTAACTTGGAGCCGGATACCCAAAACTAATACCATCAGAAAAGAACCCGGTTGCGTCCTATTAGGGCCGTAACAGAGAGAGAGAGAGAGAGGGAGGCCTGGGGGGGAGAGAATTGGAGGGCTGAGAGAGAATGCTAGGTAGAAAATGTGGGAGAGAGAGAGAGAGAACACAAGTGAGGGAGGAATACGGAACAGAGGGGAGGGACAATCGCTGGGTGAGTGAGAAGTATGAGATGGAGGGAGAATGGAAAGGAAGGAATAGGGGAAGAATTTGAGGAAGGGAGAGAGGGAGGGAGAATGGGAGTTAGAGAGGTTATCTGCCATTCTAGATTACTAGTGGAGCTTCAAATACTAGTTATCTCAGCCTCCATCTTAGAGCTAATGAAGGACTACCTTCAAGGACGGACTCTAAGAGTAGTCCTCAATGGTGCAGAATCCGAAAGCCACTCCAATGGTGCCAGCGTTCCACAGGGTAGTGTGCTTGGCTCTCTGCTGTGGAATGTCTATTTCAACAATCTACTTCATCTTATTCCTGAAGCTCACGCCTGTGCTGATGATACTATGGGACTCCCTTTATACTCAGTCAGGAAGAAATGAGAACTCATCAATCACCAACTTTCAGCAGTTTCTACCTGAGGTAGGAGATGGCAGGTCACATTTGTGGCTGAGAAAACACTGACGATGATGATAACTAGACTGCACATTGCAAATTGGACGGATTTGCCAATGGGTGACAAAACTCCTAGAGTTCACAGAGGAAATTAACTATTTTGGGAATGAATTTCGACTCTTCAGTGACAATGAAGAGCTTCGTGCTTAACCTAGCTCAAAATGCAGCCAGGAAACTTGCAGCTCTACGGCGCCTCTCACACCTTCTTGACAGCAAGGGATGCAAAACCTTACATGAAGCACAAGTTTGCTCTCATCTAGAGTATGCACCCCTCTCCTGGATCGCCTGCCCCCCCCCCGCATCATTCATCAAACTTTTAGACAAAGCAGAGAGACGGGCAAGAAGGCTCGTCTCTAGTCTTGACCAAGTCTGGTGGAATGAACTTAACATCAGAGTCTGCAACACCCTCGTGACGTTGGTGGTCGCTCTATTATGCACAAGGCCAACATTCTCAAAGTTCCGCACCTGGCCCAACTCCGTGGACAACCAGTAGTTGGCACCCATAACACTAGGCTATCAACCTTCAACAGTCTCATGCTGGAAGTGCCTTTCTCAAGAACATTGCTCCATCAGCGATCATTCATTCCTAGGCTGACGTGTTCACTCAACAGGTTGATACACGGGAGATCAGGTCAAGTGACCACATGAAGGCTCTGGCACACAGTTGGCTACAGACTCATCCTCTTCCTTATATAATTGTTACCTAATGTTGGTATTGAATGAGCTAATTCTTAATGATGAATATAAATGGGCAAATGAAAAAAAATGGGTCTATAGGAGTAGGTTTCACCTGAGATGAGGTAGGATTACAGCTCTTGCTTGCAGTTTCACTAGGTTTCTTATTTGATTGTTCCTTTATAATAGATCCCTATGTGATAGTTTCAAAGTACATTTTCATGATATAAACGAGTTTCTAAGAGCAGGTTTCAGATGAGCAGAGGTAGGATAACAGCTCTTGCTTGCAGTTTCTCTAGATATGTCATTTGATAGCCTTTATCAACCCTAATCTTACTTAAAACAAAAAAGACGAGAGAATGTTCTTATGAGTGTTGATGAAGGCATGGCAAGCTGTGTGTGAGGACAGGCGATGTAAGGTGAGATACTTGGTTAAGGAGAAGTGGTGCAGCTGGGGTGGTGGAGGAGAAGGTGAAGGGGTACACATGAGACAAGTACTGCCTCTTGTTGGAGGCAGGACACCTCAGGAGGGAAGGTAGAGGTGAGGTAGGAGGCTGGACACCTCAGGAGGGAAGGTAGAGGTGAGGTAGGAGGCAGGACACCTCAGGAGGGAAGGTAGAGGTGAGGTAGGAGGCAGGACACCTCAGGAGGGAAGGTAGAGGTGAGGTAGGACACCTCAGGAGGGAAGGTAGAGGTGAGGTAGGACACCTCAGGAGGGAAGGTAGAGGGGTAAGAGAGAGCGGGAACTTAGTAAAGAAGGAAGAAGTCAGTGCGGCTGCACAATGAAGAAGGCTACGAATGTAAATGAATAAAACAAATAAAATAAAGTTGTGTGTTGAGAGAGAAAGGAGGTAAAGTGAAGAGGAAGAAGGAGGGAATAACAATGGAAGATTAATGTAGGAAAGAACGAAGATCTGGAGTGAGGTTGAGGAAGATTAGCTGAAAGCTAACTTGAATTTTAACGCCTACATCCCTGTGGTGACTGATGATGTGTGGAGGAGAGGCAAGGCTCTCCATCTCTCACTATTAACGCCGCTCTCCCACACTCACTATTGGAAACGACGAACTCACCATCAATTTGGCTTTCTCTCGACACCATTTGTGAGAGAGGAACATTAAGTGCTATACAACATCAGCCTCTGAATCGAGTGTTTCAAATCTTAAATCATTATAGAGACAGTTATCCAGCCCGTCCTCCTAAGGCATCCCAATGTCAAGAAACCGTAGTACTAAAGTGCCCTTATCCTAACCTGCCAGAGGACCCAAGACAGAACACAGGACCTGCCCAGCCGCTACAGGCTACTGACGCCGACAGTGACGTCAACTGATGTCTCAAAGTAGATCATGAACTCCCCCCAGTTCCTTTGAAAGCAGACCGCAGGAAGGAGACATGTGGCTTTACCTCACTCCTCACAGGGGACACGGGCTGGATGGGTGACCACCTGTGTGTAGGGGTGTGGAGCTGAGGGGCTCACCACATACCACACTAACCACATGGTACTGTTGTTACAGCACTAACCACATGGTACTGTTGTTACAGCACTAACCACATGGTACTGTTGTTACACCACTAACCACATGGTACTCTTGTTATACCACTAACCACAAGGTACTGTCGTTACACCACTAACCACATGGTACTGTTGTTACACAACTAACCACATGGTACTGTTGTTACAGCATTAACCACATGGTACTGTTGTTACAGCACTAACCACATGGTACTGTTGTTACAGCACTAACCACATGGTACTGTCGTTACACCACTAACCACATGGTACTGTTGTTACACCACTAACCACATGGTACTCTTGTTATACCACTAACCACAAGGTACTGTCGTTACACCACTAACCACATGGTACTGTTGTTACACAACTAACCACATGGTACTGTTGTTACACCACTAAGCACATGGTACTGTTGTTACACCACTAAGCACATGGTACTGTTGTTACACCACTAAGCACACGGTACTCTTGTTACACCACTAAGCACACGGTACTCTTGTTACACCACTAAGCACACGGTACTGTTGTTACACCACTAAGCACACGGTACTGTTGTTACACCACTAAGCACATGGTACTGTTGTTACAGCACTAACCACAAGGTACTCTTGTTACACCACTAACCACATGGTACTCTTGTTACACCACTAAGCACATGGTACTGTTGTTACACCACTAAGCACATGGTACTGTTGTTACACCACTAAGCACATGGTACTGTTGTTACACCACTAAGCACATGGTACTCTTGTTACACCACTAAGCACATGGTACTGTTGTTACAGCACTAACCACAAGGTACTCTTGTTACACCACTAAGCACATGGTACTGTTGTTACACCACTAAGCACATGGTACTGTTGTTACACCACTAAGCACATGGTACTGTTGTTACACCACTAAGCACATGGTACTCTTGTTACACCACTAAGCACACGGTACTCTTGTTACACCACTAAGCACATGGTACTCTTGTTACACCACTAAGCACACGGTACTCTTGTTACACCACTAAGCACATGGTACTCTTGTTACACCACTAAGCACATGGTACTGTTGTTACACCACTAACCACATGGTACTGTTGTTACACCACTAAGCACATGGTACTCTTGTTACACCACTAAGCACATGGTACTCTTGTTACACCACTAAGCACACGGTACTCTTGTTACACCACTAAGCACATGGTACTGTTGTTACACCACTAAGCACATGGTACTCTTGTTACACCACTAAGCACATGGTACTCTTGTTACACCACTAAGCACATGGTACTCTTGTTACACCACTAAGCACACGGTACTCTTGTTACACCACTAAGCACATGGTACTCTTGTTACACCACTAAGCACATGGTACTGTTGTTACACCACTAAGCACATGGTACTGTTGTTACACCACTAACCACACGTTACTGTTGTTACAGCACTAACCACAAGGTACTCTTGTTACACCACTAAGCACAAGGTACTCTTGTTACACCACTAAGCACATGGTACTGTTGTTACACCACTAAGCACACGGTACTCTTGTTACACCACTAACCACACGTTACTGTTGTTACAGCACTAACCACAAGGTACTCTTGTTACACCACTAAGCACATGGTACTGTTGTTACACCACTAACCACATGGTACTGTTGTTACACCACTAAGCACATGGTACTGTTGTTACACCACTAAGCACATGGTACTGTTGTTACACCACTAAGCACATGGTACTGTTGTTACACCACTAACTATAAGATGCCTAATTTTGTTTTGCTACAAGACTTTTTATACTACTATTTCTTTCGTCATCAGAAGTTTGTAACTATAGATACTTTTAAGAATATTTATGTTAATAGAAGCAGAAATAAACAATTTGTTCTTAATTATATGAGCAAGACTACTATAGAGCGAGGACCAAATGGTAATATATTATATATATTAATGGTAATATATTATATATTACGAGATATAATATATATCTTGTAGTATATTTTGTAAATGATCTCTCTGAAAACATAGGAACTGATAATGTTTACTTCATAACTTCGAAGTTAATAAATGCAACCCGTCCTCATCAACACCAGCCCGTCCTCATCAACACCAGCCCGTCCTCATCAACACCAGCCCGTCCTCATCAACAGCAGTTCCCCACCTCCCCAAGTAGAGGCCGGTGTCCCAGCCTGAGGGGGTTGGGGCTTATGGAACTTAAACCTCCAAAGAGAGCGCTGGTTGTTGCACCAGACTGTTACTTGCGTACAGGTGGACAACGTCCCCCAACCACTCTCTGCCGGAACAGACAACCGACCTCGGCAGCCACACTTCCGCTAACGTCGGTCAAACAGCAATGAACACTGGAGTGCATGAAATTTACTCTGGAGATCACCCTGTACGCCTCTTGATCTCGGAGAGGGGTTAAGCATCACATATTATGGGGTGCGGCTCCAACACTGGCCTCGTTGTCTCGTGTACACACCCTACTTGAGCCGCCTTGACTCCCCACTCTCTCTTTGTTTGGAATGATGTCCTAAATTCCTCTTTTACAGATTAGTATTCTCTGCCACCCTGTCCATAACCATGATCCTTTCTCTCTCTCTCTCTCTCTCTTTCTCTCTCTCTCTCTCTCTCTCTCTCTCTCTTTCTCTCTCTCTCTCTCTCTCTCTCTCTCTCTCTCTCTCTCTTCTGCTTTCTGGGAAGCCTCACCAGAACTACAAAAGCCAGCTAACAATACACATTTAATTAACGAAAAAACATATGCAATACATGATATAAAAAATATTATTATACAACATTCTGAGCTGCTACATGTAGCACTCCAACATTATATCATGGCTTCACCAACCGTCCCATATCAAGTGGCTGCTCCACCCTTGGCTTACCACTTACTACTCCCTCACTAAATGGGGTTAAAATCTTGTCACAACAATATTATACACTCAGCCATAGATGTATATATAACTCAGCTTGGGGCTGAAACACAAGAAACAGTTACATAAATATTCCGCAACACAAGAAGAAATCAATCTCTCACCTCACACTGCGTCTTACACGCCAATAATCATTCAAGCACTCTCCCCTTATACATTTTTGTGTATCCACCACAAACCTCTGTTCTGCTCCTGGAGGCTCACTACCATGTACATCTCTTGGTCCTCCAATATATTAAAAAAAAGGCGCATCTGCAGTTCTCCCAAATTGCTGCACAACAAAGTCCTCATCCAACGTCAGTGATGCTTCACCACTAATCCCACAGAGACACTTGAAACTCCTGTTCACTGCTCCTTTACACTGCTTGAAGTCATCTCCTCACTGTGGAGTTCTGCTCTCCCACAGAGTTCAGCATACACTTCTCCAGCCATGAAGTTTCTCCATTAACTCCCTCTCTGGCCTCGAAGTTCTTCCATCAACTCCTCCCCAAACAAACCTGCAATTCCACTGCCATACCAATAAAAATGTTTCCCTACTAAAACATATTTAAATATATTCACAGAAAATATGAGTCCTCTATCCAACATGTCTTTAAACTCCAACGCAACACCGCGACGGTCCTCCCCCATCTTGGGCGGGTCCATTTATGACATGCTGCTGGCCGCCACCTGGTCAGGCGGCTGGGGCATCCCTCACTTAGTCAGCCACTGACATATTTACGTGTGTCAGACATGTGTCATGGTGGTGGGGGTGGGGGAACTCACCGGACCTGCTGGCCAAGTTGTATATCATCTGATGTATGTTCATATTTTATGTGCTATATATGAGTACACATGCGCTTTATATCTGCTTTATGTGTGTGTGTGTGTGTGTGTGCTCAGCTATTTGTGCTTACGGTGGATGAGATCTGGCTCTTTGGTCCCGCCTCTCAACTGTCAATCAACTGGTGTGCAGATTCTTGAGCCTACTGGGCTCTATCATATCTACATTTTAAACAGTGTATGGAGTCAGCCTCCACCACATCACTGCCTAATGCATTCCACTTGTCAACCATTCTGACACTAAAAAAGTTCTGACACTAAAAAAGTGTGCCTCTGCACACTGTTTCAATACCCATAGTGACATCCTGTCTGGACCAACAGCGTTTCTCACATCCAGATCCAACAGGTGTCTCTTTACCTCATCTCTCGTAATTTCGAACCCTTCCAAGGCCGCCTGGTTTACTGCCCCCTCTTCTAGCCCAGTGACCTCACCATGTTCTATTGTGAAGACCTCCTGGAACCTCTTGTTGAGTTCTTCACACACCTCTTTGTCATTCTCTGTATACCTGTCCTCGCCTGTTCTAAGTTTCAATACCTGTTCTTTCACTGTTGTTTTCCTTCTGATGTGACTGTGGAGTAGCTTTGGTTCGGTCTTGGCTTTGTTTGCTTTATCATTTTCATAACTTTTCTCTGCTTCTCTTCTCACCCTGACATACTCATTCCTGGTTCTCTGGTATCTCTCTGCTTTCTGGTTTTCTGTTATTTCGAAAGTTTCTCCACGCCCTTTTATTCAGTTCCTTTGCTTCCATACATGCCCTATTAAACCATGGACTCTTCTTTTACTTCTCGGATTTTTCCTTTTGGGCCGGGATGGACCTGTTTACTGCCTCCTGACACTTTTGGGTGATATAGTCCATCATGTCTTTTACAGACTTAGCTCTGAGGTCTGTGTTCCATGGTATATCCCTTAGGAAATTTCTCATCTCCTCATAATTTCCCTTTCGGTATGTCAGCCTTTTGTTTCCTAGTTCTTTTCGGGGAACTCCTAGATAAATCCTAGCCCTGCCAGGTACTCAACGATCAATAGACTGTGATCACTCATTCCCATGGATGCTTCCAACTTAACTTCCCTTATATCCCACTCATTTAGGGTAAATGTTAGATCAAGCATGGCTGGTTCATCTTCCCCTCTCATTCTTGTTGGTTCCTTGATGTGCTGGCTTAGAAAGTTTCTTGTTGCCCTGTCCAGCAGCTTAGCTCTCAATGTATCTGGTCCTCCATGTGGGGTCTCTGTTCTCCCAATCTATCTTTCATTGGTTGAAGTCTCACATGATTAGTAGTCCAGATCCATTTCTGCTTGCGACAGAAGCTGCTTTCTCTTTTATGTTAATGGTGGCCATGTTGTTTCTATCATATTGCTTTCAGGGGTCTTCTGTCATTTGGTGGTGGATTATATATGACTACGACTATAATTTTATGTCCTCCAGTTGCTACGGTACCTGTTATGTAGTCACTGAAACCTTCACAGCCCTGAATAACCATCTCCTCAAAACCCCAGCCTTTTCTTACCAGCAGAGCTACACCACCACCACCTCTTCCTTCTCTCTCCTCACAACACAGTGGTCCTGTGGGAACACTGTATTTGTTATGGTTTTTGTTAGCTTTGTTTCTGTAAGTGCTATTATGTCTGGGTTTTCTTCTAGTACTCATTCTTTAAGTACATTTGCTCTATTGTAATCCTATCTATGTTAGTGTACATTGCCTTGAGGCTCACTTTCGTCTGTTCCTTCTCATATCCCCTTCTTGGTGAATGTTCTGCTGATATGGGAAGCTGTTCCATGGGTGTGGGGATTTGTGAGGTGGATAACAGGGTCTTAGAGGATACTGGGGTGAGAGGGGAGGTCAAGTGAAGGGGGTGACAGGGAGGGTATGGGATGAAGAGGGAAGGAGGACAGGAAGGAAAGGGGGGAGGGAGGACATTGTGGGAGGAGGGGAGAGGTAGCAGGATGGGAATGGGGTGAGTGGGGAGGGAGAGTTGGCTGAGTATTTGAGTGGGGGCAGGGAGGGTTTGGGGTAGGGGGGGGGGTTTCTGTGCAGAGGAGGGTGGTGGAGTTACCCTCCCCTCTGGTGTTACTGGGTTGCTGGTTGGGGGTTACCCCCTCACCTCTGGGGATATTATGTTGGGGGCTGTGATTTCCTGGTTTTCTCCTGTCATCCTGTGCTTCTTCCTTGCTTCTGCTGCCATGGCTCTCTCCTCCCTCGTCATGTCCTTCTGTAGGAACACTTTTTTTAATTCTCCCACATATTGCAGATGGCTCTTCCTATTAAGAATCTTCTCCTTTGTGGTCTTGTTTGCAAACATATGGTTTCTGTCCTTGTTGTACCAGCCTAACCTGAAAACCTTCTCAATTCTATATTCAGCCCCTTCCATCTCTAGTGCCTTCAGTATTTCATTCACTGTCACTTTGTCCTTATCATTCCATTCTGTCCTATTGGAGCGTTCTTGCTCTATAATACCCACATCTACCACTCATCTTTTTCTTTCCAGCAGCTGATTAGTGGCGAGTGCTGCTTCCTCTAAGGTAGCTGCTTTCATGGCTGCCTCCATCACTGTGAACATTACTTCTGAGTTTTTTTTTTTTTTAGCATTTCTGCAAATGTTGCTTGTAAGATGGCATTCCCTTCCAATGTACTATTTCCATCTTCTCTTTGGATGATTATCTGAGTCTCAGCCTCAGTATTGCTCTCTTTCAGGGTTCTAATCACCTCCTTTGCTGCTGTCAGCTCGCTTTGCAGGTCTTATTTTATTCTTCATTTCCTGCATCATTTCCTGCATCTCCCTCCTGATATCCTCCAAAACCTGGGTGAACATTTCCTTCATTTGGTCACCCTTGACTTTTCTTTGTTTCCTTGGTACTTCTAGCTGCCATGTTTGCCCCTGTTCTTACTATGCCGTGATAGGGTTTGCCTGGATGGGGGCAGAGAGAGAGAGAGAGAGAGAGAGAGAGAGAGAGAGAGAGAGATACAGTACAAATGAGAGAGATGGAGGGAAAGAGGGGGTGAGAGGGAGAGAAGGGGTGAGAGGGAAGGGAGAGGGTGAAAGATTGTGGGCGACAGTGAGGGAGAGAGAGGGAAAGAGAGGGAGGGAGTGGGAGAGAGGGAGAGAGATATGTGTATCCACCTAGTTGTATTCACCTAATTGTGCTTGCGGGGGTTGAGTTCTGGCTCTTTGGTCCCGCCTCTCAATCGTCAATCAACTGGTGTACAGGTTCCTGAGCCTATTGGGCTCTATCATATTTACATTTGACACTGTGTATGAGTCAGCCTCCACCACATCACTGCCTAAAACAGAGGCTACAGTTAAGAATTAGCGCCCAGTAAATCCTCCCCGGCCAGGATACGAACCCAGGACAAAGCGCTCCCGAAACGCCAGGCGAGCATCTTAACCACTACACCACGGGAACTACTCCGTATGTGTGTTTACTAGTTGTGTTTTTACGGGGGTTGAGCTTTGCTCTTTCGGCCCGCCTCTCAACTGTCAATCAACTGTTTACTAACTACTTTTTTTTTTTTGTTTTTTTTTTTTCCACACCACACACACACACACACCCCAGGAAGCAGCCCGTGACAGCTGACTAACTCCCAGGTACCTATTTACTGCTAGGTAACAGGGGCATTCAGGGTGAAAGAAACTTTGCCCATTTGTTTCTGCCTCGTGCGGGAATCGAACCCGCGCCACAGAATTACGAATCCTGCGCGCTATCCACCAGGCTACGAGGCCCCTGCTGTGTGCTAGTGTGTGTGCTTGTGTGCTTGTGTGTGTATGTGTTTATTGTGAGAGGGATGGTACAGCAAGGGGGGGGGGTGTTAACCGGTGTAGGGATGGCGTGGGAGAGAGGGTGGGAGTGCTGGAGAGAGGGAGAGCGAGCGAGAGCGGTAGATAGACAGGGGAGAGATGGATGGATGGAGGGATTGGGAGGGTGAGAGGAGAGTGAGTGAGAGAGGAGAGGATGGGAGAGAGGGAGAGGGGGGTGCTGTCTAGTGGGGGGATGGTAAGGGTGTGAGAGGCGGTTCTGAGTTTTTTTTATTATTATTATTGTTTTCTACCACAGACGTGGCCACACATTTACAATGCTAACCAGCATATATACATTTTCTTCTGTCCTCGATGGGAGGGTGTGGGCTCAATGGATGGTAGGCTGTGCATGTACCATACACACACACACACATGTGTTTGTGTGTGTGTGTGTGTGTGTGTGCGTGTGTGTGTGTGTGTGTGTGTGTGTGTGTGTGTGTGTGTGTGTGTGTGTGTGCGTGTGTGTGTGTGTGTGTCCTCCCATCGCCCTCCCCCCAACACTCCCAGTTCTACTCTAATGGTCCCCACTTGCTCCACACGTCAAAATTCATGAAACAAGTGGTAATGTTGGCACCCGTGTAGGAGAGGGGACGGTCGCTGGGACGGGAGAAGAGAAGCAGGATAAATCTGGAAGAAAGATGAGTTGAAAAAGCGAGAAATGGTAATGGCAAATACTAGAAAATAAATGCATATGATATATGCATCAAGATCCGAGACGCCACCTTCACCACTGAAGTCTCTACACCACACCAACAATCATGGCTATATGTGTGGGGCCGGCCTGATGAACAAGCCTGATGAACAAGTGGGATGAACAAGACAAGTGGGATGAACTCATACACACGAAGACCTCTCACCTACAGCACAAACTGCCACCCAGTGCACGAAGAACTGGAGGAGTCTACAGGTCCAAGTAAACAATGAATTTACTAACATAGAAGTAATCATATGTATTAGGAAAAACGCAGACAAATGGTACACCCCTAAGCCACCACACCAGCAGACATAGTTACAATGTCTGCTGGTGTGGTGGCACATATAACAGCCATTAAGTTATATTTTAAATCCATCAGGAACACCCAATACAAGACGGACAATGTGACAATGTCTGACCACGAAGGAGGGATTAAGACAATAAATTCCTTAAATACCTTCATATTTAATAATACAACTTCAGAAGGATGGATTTACATAGATTCATTGATGAAGATTAAGTAACCCAAGAGGTGGCACGGGCATGAATAGCCCGTAAATGGATTTAAAATTCAGTAGTGTGGATACATAGGTATGACTGAGGTGAGAAACAATCCCTTTGTTCACAAACATAAGAGAATAATGAGATAAGAGGATATTAATAAGGTATTATTGAGATAAATGTGTATCAATAATCTTACTAAAATAGTTTTTAACTGTTCAATCAAAAATGGATCTAAATTATACAACCCCTGGTAATGTTCAACTTGCATGATTTCGTAATCTGTAATAAAGCAGATTCAATAATGTTTCTATTGAAAATACTTTTACAATTCGTTATTGAAGAAGCCCTCTCCCTATCAGTCTGGTGAGAACTTTCTAACAAATGAACAAACTAAGCATTAAACAATTGGCCGTGTCTTATAGACATGGTTAATTGTCTCGTAGAACATCTGGAGAGAAGGTGTTTTGAAACACGCCACCAGCAAGGATTCAAGAATGGTAAATCGTGTCTCACAGGTCTAATAGAATTCCATGACCAGGCAACAAAAATTAGGCAAGAAAGAGAAGAGTGGGCAGACTGCATTTTCTGAGACTGTCAGAAAGCCTGTCCGGGAACTGAGAGGTATGAGCTACAAGGTAAGGTTACGGGAACTAAACCTCACGTTCCTGGAAGACAGAAGAGTTAGGGGAGACATGATCATCGCTTACAAAATTCTCAGAGGAATTGACAGGGTGGACAAAGAAAACCTATTTAGCATGTGTGGAACTCAAAGAAGGGACACAGTAGAAACTTAGTACCCAAATAAGCTACAGGGCCGTTAGAAAGATTCTTTTAGTGTCAGAGTAGTTAACAAATGGAATGCATTAGGCAGTGATGTGGTGGAGGCTGACTCCATACACAGTTTCAAATGCAGATATGACAGAGCCAAACAAGCTCAGAAATCTGTACACCAGTTAAATGACAGTCGAGAGGCGGGACCAAAGAACCTAAGCTCAACCCCCGCAAGTACACCTAGGTGAGTACACATACATACACACACACACACACACACACACACACACACACACACACACACACACACACACACACACACACACACACACAGGGTACAATAGGGGGGTCGGTTTATGGCCGCTATTATAAGCGGTAATATAATCCTCACACCATTTCCGTGAGGTTGCTGGAATCCGCTGAAGGCGGTTCAGACTTCCTGTCCTACAACAGCCACAGTAACCAATATTCTGCTCTGGTGGCGGCTTGTGAAACTCGTGAGGAAGTGAGCATTCTTATTTTTCCTCTCAGATTTGGGGAGAAACAGTGAGAAACTGAGTACTATGTGGGGCTGTAGACTATATGGGACTGTATACTATGTGGGCCTGTAGACTATGTGGGGCTGTAGACTATGTGGGGGCTGTAGACTATATGGGACTGTATACTATGTGGGGCTGTAGACTATGTGGGGCTGTAGACTATATGGGACTGTATACTATGTGGGCCTGTAGACTATGTGGGGCTGTAGACTATGTGGGGCTGTAGACTATGTGGGTCTGTAGACTATGTGGGGCTGTAGACTATGTGGGCCTGTAGACTATGTGGGGCTGTATACTATGTGGGGCTGTAGACTATGTGGGTCTGTAGACTATATGGGCCTGTAGACTATGTGGGCCTGTAGACTATATGGGCCTGTAGACTATGTGGGCCTGTAGACTATGTGGGCCTGTAGACTATGTGGGCCTGTAGACTATGTGGGGCTGTAGACTATGTGGGACTGTAGACTATGTGGGACTGTAGACTATGTGGGCCTGTAGACTATGTGGGACTGTAGACTATGTATGACTGTAGACTATATGGGGCTGTAGACTATGTGGGGTTGTAGACTATGTGGGCCTGTAGACTATGTGGGGCTGTAGACTATGTGGGCCTGAAGACTATGTAGGGCTGTAGACTATGTGGGCCTGTAGACTATGTGGGCCTGTAGACTATGTGGGCCTGTAGACTATGTGGGGCTGTAGACTATGTGGGCCTGTAGACTATGTGGGACTGTAGACTATGTGGGCCTGTAGACTATGTGGGGCTGTAGACTATGTGGGCCTGTAGACTATGTGGGGCTGTAGACTATGTGGGGCTGTAGACTATGTGGGGCTGTAGACTATGTGGGGCTGTAGACTATGTGGGACTGTAGACTATGTGGGCCTGTAGACTATGTGGGGCTGTAGACTATGTGGGGCTGTAGACTATGTGGGCCTGTAGACTATGTGGGGCTGTAGACTATGTGGGGCTGTATTCTATGTGGGGCTGTAGACTATGTGGGCCTGTAGACTATGTGGGGCTGTAGACTATGTGGGGCTGTAGACTACGTGGGACAGTAGACTATATGGGACTGTATTCTATGTGGGGCTGTAGACTATGTGGGCCTGTAGACTATGTGGGGCTGTAGACTATGTGGGCCTGTAGACTACGTGGGACAGTAGACTATATGGGACTGTATACTATGTGGGGCTGTAGACTATGTGGGGCTGTAGACTATGTGGGGCTGTAGACTATGTGGGGCTGTAGACTATGTGGGGCTGTAGACTATGTGGGACTGTAGACTATGTGGGACTGTAGACTATATGGGACTGTAGACTATGTGGGGCTGTAGACTATGTGGGCCTGTAGACTATGTGGGCCTGTAGACTATGTGGGACTGTAGACTATATGGGACTGTAGACTATATGGGACTGTAGACTATATGGGACTGTAGACTATGTGGGACTGTAGACTATGTATGACTGTAGACTATATGGGGCTGTAGACTATGTGGGGCTGTAGACTATGTGGGCCTGTAGACTATGTGGGGCTGTAGACTATGTGGGGCTGTAGACTATGTGGGCCTGTAGACTATGTGGGCCTGTAGACTATGTGGGGCTGTAGACTATGTGGGCCTGTAGACTATGTGGGGCTGTAGACTATGTGGGGCTGTAGACTATGTGGGGCTGTAGACTATGTGGGGCTGTAGACTATGTGGGACTGTAGACTATGTGGGCCTGTAGACTATGTGGGGCTGTAGACTATGTGGGGCTGTAGACTATGTGGGCCTGTAGACTATGTGGGGCTGTAGACTATGTGGGGCTGAATTCTATGTGGGGCTGTAGACTATGTGGGCCTGTAGACTATGTGGGGCTGTAGACTATGTGGGGCTGTAGACTACGTGGGACAGTAGACTATATGGGACTGTATTCTATGTGGGGCTGTAGACTATGTGGGCCTGTAGACTATGTGGGGCTGTAGACTATGTGGACCTGTAGACTACGTGGGACAGTAGACTATATGGGACTGTATACTATGTGGGGCTGTAGACTATGTGGGGCTGTAGACTATGTGGGGCTGTAGACTATGTGGGGCTGTAGACTATGTGGGGCTGTAGACTATGTGGGAATGTAGACTATGTGGGACTGTAGACTATATGGGACTGTAGACTATGTGGGGCTGTAGACTATGTGGGCCTGTAGACTATGTGGGCCTGTAGACTATGTGGGACTGTAGACTATATGGGACTGTAGACTATATGGGACTGTAGACTATATGGGACTGTAGACTATGTGGGACTGTAGACTATGTAGGGCTGTACACTATGTGGGCCTCTAGACTATGTGAGGTCTGTAGACTATGTGAGACTGTAGACCAAATGACACTGTAGTACACACATGGTCCACAGTCCCACATGGTCCACAGTCCCACGTGGTCCACAGTCCCACATGGTCCACAGTCCCACGTGGTCCACAGTCCCAAATGGTCCACAGTCTCACGTGGTCCACAGTCCCACATGGTCCACAGTCTCACGTGGTCCACAGTCCCACATGGTCCACAGTCCCACATGGTCCACAGTCCCACGTGGTCCACAGTCCCACATGGTCCACAGTCCCACGTGGTCCACAGTCCCACATGGTCCACAGTCTCACGTGGTCCACAGTCCCACATGGTCCACAGTCTCACGTGGTCCACAGTCCCACATGGTCCACAGTCCCACATGGTCCACAGTCTCACGTGGTCCACAGTCTCACGTGGTCCACAGTCCCACATGGTCCACAGTCCCACGTGGTCCACAGTCCCACATGGTCCACAGTCCCACATGGTCCACAGTCCCACGTGGTCCACAGTCGCACATGGTCCACAGTCCCACATGGTCCACAGTCCCACATGGTCCACAGTCCCACGTGGTCCACAGTCCCACATGGTCCACAGTCTCACGTGGTCCACAGTCTCACGTTATCCACAGTCCCACATGGTCCACAGTCCCACGTGGTCCACAGTCCCACATGGTCCACAGTCCCACATGGTCCACAGTCTCACGTGGTCCACAGTCTCACGTGGTCCACAGTCCCACATGGTCCACAGTCCCACATGGTCCACAGTCCCACATGGTCCACAGTCCCACATGGTCCACAGTCCCACCTGGTCCACAGTCCCACATGGTCCACAGTCCCACGTGATCCACATTCTCACGTGGTCCACAGTCCCACATGGTCCACAGTCCCACGTGGTCCACAGTCCCACATGGTCCACAATCCCACATGGTCCACAGTCCCACATGGTCCACAGTCCCACATGGTCCACAGTCCCACCTGGTCCACAGTCCCACATGGTCCACAGTCCCACCTGGTCCACAGTCCCACATGGTCCACAGTCCCACATGGTCCACAGTCCCACGTGGTCCACAGTCTCACGTGGTCCACAGTCCCACATGGTCCACAGTCCTACATGGTCCACAGTCCCACATGGTCCACAGTCCTACATGGTCCACAGTCGCACATGGTTCACAGTCCCACATGGTCCACAGTCCCACATGGTCCACAGTCCCACATGGTCCACAGTCCCACATGGTCCACAGTCCCACGTGGTCCACAGTCCCACATGGTCCACAGTCTCACGTGGTCCACAGTCTCACGTTATCCACAGTCCCACATGGTCCACAGTCCCACCTGGTCCACAGTCCCACATGGTCCACAGTCCCACGTGATCCACAGTCTCACGTGGTCCACAGTCCCACGTGGTCCACAGTCCCACGTGGTCCACAATCCCACATGGTCCACAGTCCCACATGGTCCACAGTCCCACATGGTCCACAGTCCCACCTGGTCCACAGTCCCACATGGTCCACAGTCCCACCTGATCCACAGTCCCACATGGTCCACAGTCACACATGGTCCACAGTCCCACATGGTCCACAGTCTCACGTGGTCCACAGTCTCACGTGGTCCACAGTCCCACATGGTCCACAGTCCCACATGGTCCACAGTCCCACATGGTCCACAGTCCCACATGGTCCACAGTCCCACCTGGTCCACAGTCCCACATGGTCCACAGTCCCACGTGGTCCACAGTCTCACGTGGTCCACAGTCCCACATGGTCCACAGTCCCACGTGGTCCACAGTCCCACATGGTCCACAGTCCCACATGGTCCACAGTCCCACATGGTCCACAGTCCCACCTGGTCCACAGTCCCACATGGTCCACAGTCCCACATGGTCCACAGTCCCACGTGGTCCACAGTCTCACGTGGTCCACGGTCCCACATGGTCCACAGTCCCACATGGTCCACAGTCCCACATGGTCCACAGTCCTACATGGTCCACAGTCGCACATGGTTCACAGTCCCACATGGTCCACAGTCCCACGTGGTCCACAGTCTCACGTGGTCCACAGTCCCACATGGTCCACAGTCCCACATGGTCCACAGTCCCACATGGTCCACAGTCCCACATAGTCCACAGTCCCATATGGTCCACAATCCTACATGGTCCACAGTCGCACATGGTCCACAGTCACACATGGTCCACAGTCCCACGTGGTCCACAGTCGCACATGGTCCACAGTCCCACATGGTCCACAGTCCCACGTGGTCCACAGTCCCACATGGTCCACAGTCCCACATGGTCCACAGTCCTACATGGTCCACAGTCCCATATGGTCCACAGTCCCACATGGTCCACAGTCCCACATGGTCCACAGTCCCAAGTGGTTCTCAGTCCCACGTGGTCCACAGTCCCACGTGGTCCACAGTCGCACGTGGTCCACAGTCCCACGTGGTCCAGAGTCCCACATGGTCCACAGTCGCACATGGTCCACAGTCCCACATGGTCCACAGTCGCACATGGTCCACAGTCCCACGTGGTCCACATTCGCACATGGTCCACAGTCCCACGTGGTCCACAGTCGCACATGGTCCACAGTCCCACATGGTCCACAGTCGCACATGGTCCACAGTCCCACGTGGTCCACAGTCCCACATGGTCCACAGTCCCACATGGTCCACAGTCCCACATGGTCCTCAGTCCCACATGGTCCACAGTCCCACATGGTCCACAGTCCCACATGGTCCACAGTCCCACGTGGTCCTCAGTCCCACATGGTCCACAGTCCCACGTGGTCCATAGTTCCACATGGTCCACAGTCCCACATGGTCCACAGTCCCAAGTGGTTCTCAGTCCCACGTGGTCCACATTCCCACGTGGTCCTCAGTCCCACATGGTCCACAGTCCCAAGTGGTTCTCAGTCCCACGTGGTCCACAGTCCCACGTGGTCCTCAGTCCCACATGGTCCACAGTCCCAAGTGGTTCTCAGTCCCACATGGTCCACAGTCCCACGTGGTCCTCAGTCCCACGTGGTCCACAGTCCCACATGGTCCACAGTCCCACGTGGTCCACAGTCCTACATGGTCCACAGTCCCACATGGTCCACAGTCCCAAGTGGTTCTCAGTCCCACATGGTCCACAGTCCCACATGGTCCTCAGTCCCACGTGGTCCACAGTCCCACATGGTCCACAGTCCCACGTGGTCCACAGTCCTACATGGTCCACAGTCCCACATGGTCCACAGTCCCACGTGGTCCACAGATCTTAAGACTTTCTGGCCTAAAATCCCTTCCACTGATAACTCAGACCTTTCTTACGTTTAGACTTGTCGCTGAAGGAGACCATATTGAATACTTCATACCTGAAGACTGCTTCAAATTAGAGTTATCGTCAGGCAACATCACCGTGACAAGGTAACTGAGGAAAGGAGGATAGAAGCACAAACCAGTGAATCTGTACGATGGTACAACATGGTTACAGCTGGCAATCTCAATCATTATGGACGAAGAGGAGGTGGCCGCGGGAGAGTAATAGCGAGAATCCGTCTTGAATACAAATATCCATGGAGACTTAGGATGGAAACAACAGTTGAGCAGCGGAGTTGCAGAGTCTGTGGTGAGAGTGACGGACACCGCCTTGATCATTATCTGAGAGAATGTGACCATCTAAGAGACATTAGAAGTATGTGAAGCATCGTAAACTCCAGATTGTTTGAGTTAGGGGAAAATACTATCTGTCAAATATAAATGGTGTTCTCTATTCCCCCATTTTGCACCCGCAAGATAACGTAATATTTTAAGGGTTGACAGATGTTAAACTTCTTGCTTGAGGAGCTGGTCACTTGAGGCAGTTAAGCAAGTCCCAGCTGTGTCTGGGTACAACTGACAGGATAAACGACCCAGCGGGTTTTCTTCCTATTGGGGAGTGTTGTACATGCTGCTATGGCGGTGTGTCCACTCACAGGATGAGTGGCGCTGCCCAATAAACTCGCCTCTCGGGGTATATTAATACAAAAAACTTAAATTGGCAAATTGAACCTGGACCAGCAGATGTCTTGAAACTATGTTAAGATTACGTTAAAAATATGTAAGAGTCCTGAGCTTATTGAGCTTAGGAATCTTTACATACTATCTCTCTGTACACCGGTTCATTGATAGTTGAGAGGCGCGACCAAAGAGCCGAAGCTCAACCCCCACAAATACAACTAGGTGAGTACAGTTCCCCGGAGCCTGCCTGTGCCCCACCAGACGTGGGCATGGGCACACACATGGGCACACACATGGGCACACACATGGGCACACACATGGGCACACACACATGGGCACACACATGGGCACACACCTGGGCACACACATGGGCACACACATGGGCACACACATGGGCACACACATGGGCACACACACATGGGCACACACATGGGCACACACATGGGCACACACATGGGCACACACATGGGCACACACACATGGGCACACACACATGGGCACACACACATGGGCACACACTTGGGCACACACATGGGCGCACACATGGGCACACACACATGGGCACACACACATGGGCACACACATGGGCGCACACATGGGCACACACACATGGGCACACACACATGGGCACACACACATGGGCACACACACATGGGCACACACACATGGGCACACACACATGGGCACACACTTGGGCACACACATGGGCACACACATGGGCACACACACATGGGCACACACACATGGGCACACACATGGGCACACACACATGGGCACACACACATGGGCACACACATGGGCACACACACATGGGCACACACACATGGGCACACACACATGGGCACACACATGGGCACACACACATGGGCACACACATGGGCATACACACATGGGCACACACATGGGCACACACACATGGGCACACACACATGGGCACACACACATGGGCACACACATGGGCACACACATGGCCCAGATACCCGGCAGCCATTCCTCTTTCCTTTCCCATTGACTCTCAGAGACTAGAAAACATTTTCAAGGAATAATTCTGGGCCTTCAGTTCGCAGAGTCAAGCCACCCAACGTTTAATATCCTTTAATATGACTAAGACAATATTTTTACATTATTTATTTGTTTTCTAATATACCCACTACTGGATTCCATGTCCTTGTTTTTAGAGTTATAAGTAATGGAGTGAATCTTGAACATATAACTGGGAAAATACATTATACTGAGGGTGTATAGTGAAAGTGGTCATACAGTCATACTGAGGGTGTATAGAGAGAGTGGTCATACAGTCATACTGTGGGTGTATAGTGAAAGTGGTCATACAGTCATACTGAGGGTGTATAGTGAGAGTGAGTAGTGGGGTTGGCGGTCCACAGACGAATTTTTGTTTTTGGGGAAATTCGTCTGTGGACCCCAAGGGTTTCAGGTAAATTTAGAAATTCGTCTGTGGACCGCCAGGGTTTTCCGGCAAATTTAGAAATTCGTCTGTGGACCGCCAGGGTTTTCCAGCAAATTTGGGAAGTCGCAGATTTGGAATTAGGGAATTCTTATAATGAAAAATAATGGCATACGAGTTTGTTAAAGTTCTTATGAGAAAAATAATTTCCGAGACTTAGAAGTTTGTTATGTCCTTATGGGAGAAATTCAAATAACGTGTGTAGCGCTTTAGGGTTTCCAGGAGAACTCTACGGACATGTTTTACATGTTTTCAACTTACAAAATCGTCTATGTAAGCCTTAGTTATTCATATAAATTTAGAAAGTTATCTGTATAAGTCGTGGTTTCGTACATCACACCCCCCTCCCTCCCCCCCTTACCTCGCAATCTGTCGCGTCACCTTTATTTACTTTGCGCCCAGCCAGCCAGTCGGCTCTTAATCTTATCTTATCTTATCCATAATATCTGGACCGTCCCTCCTCTCTCTCTCTCTCTCCCTCCTCTCTCTCTCTCCTCTTCATATTATTCCCTCTTCCTATTTTCTGACATACTAATATTTTATTCCTTTTTCATTAACCAGTCAGTTTTATACAAAACCGAAGCATCTCAATGTAACCTTTAATACTGAAAACTGCCTCAGAGACTATCTAAGCTGACCCCAGATACCTGCCCCAGGCTATCTGCCCGAGGCAATCATCACCTGATTACCTGCCCCAGACATCCACCAGTCATTGTCGGCGTTCGCCACCGTAATAATTTATATATATACATTAAGCGTTAATAAAACTTATTTATTTATTTATTTATAATTTATTTAGTCATCTAATTCATAGTTTACACAATTTATAATAAAAGAGTTTATTCCCAGTATTCGCCAATCATTCTCGCTATTAATAAAACAGCCAAACGCTCACTCAGGGGCACACTATCGTTATTACGCTCATTCAGGGGCCCCCTCAGATCGCCAAAGTCTCGGAGGCCTACACTTTCAGTCAACATTCAATCTTCATCCTGTTCACAAGGTTCCCCTAGCATAGTCATATCATCATGTCAGTGTGTCCTCTGTGCCTGTCTCCTATCAACAACGAAATCGTTCATGTGTGTCAAACACGATGTTTAACATGCCTAGGTGAAATGTCCATCAACGCTCTTCAAGAATGCAGACTATACTGTATAGGATGCAACGGGCCTACACCGCCTGGACATTTTGACGTATCCTGTACCAGCTGTGGGCAACTCTATTGTGCAAATCGTAAGTACCTCTTTTTCTCGCACATTCAATAAACTTTCAAAGAAAATATATATCCGAAACACACATACATACATACAGACAGTCAATTTATATATATATTATTTTCATTTCAGTTCATGGTTCTACTTCATGCCCATACTGTCGTTTCTCCGTTAACCGGGAACCTCCTACCGAAGCCAGAAACATCATTGAACCTCCACCCAAACGCCGTCGCATCATAAATAACCGTACGTTTTCACAATAATTTTCGTAATTTTAAAAGTTAATAATTGTATTTTTAACAAGTGTATAAACAAGTAATAAGTACTCATACAGAAAAATATTTCCATTACAGGAGTTCCTATTCGTGATCAAGAGAATCTCATACTTGGTGGAATCAACATCCCAGCTCGTAAGTAATATTATTATTTATCTGTAATTCAGTTTTTCCTCTTATTTAAACTTTTTGTTTTTCCTCTTAATAATAATTCCTCTTATTTACACGATATTTTCCTATTAAGGTTTTCAAATCCTCTTATTGTTTCAAATGTGTTTTCCTCTTAATGTTTATTCATTGCTAATATTATATTACAGAATCGCCCCTGGATTCAACCCAACCCTCTGAGTGGAGCACACCTGTACGCAGTCAACCCCAGCTGTCCCAGGAGCTAGAAGAAGATGCACCAGACGGCAACCAGCATGCATCTTCAGATGAAGAAGAAGACAATCAACCCCCTGTTCACGACATATCAGATGAAGAAGTCAACGCTCCAGATTCCCCAGAGGTACTTAACTTAGATAACGTTGTTCCGCGAGTGTTAGAAGTCATTAACCATTTCGAAGGTTCTTTCTCGAGACATTCGTTCTCCATTCCCGGACATTTAGACGCTGACCCCAGCGTATATATAAATAGGTATAGGGAATTTTTTATAGAATATATAGACAATCAGTTCAGACAAATACAGGAAGAATTCCCTCCCTCATTTCACATTTACCCTGATGTAAGCCTAATTTTGCAAAAACTTAATCATGCCGACAATCAATATGAAATATTAGACGAAGTATTTTCAATTAGAGGCGAAACTCAGATTGTTACACAGGAAGAGGTGGAAGTTCTTGTAAATTCATGGGTTGACGAAATGTCTGCTAAAATTGACGAATGCCTAAAAAATGTCCAATCCTCAAGTGTAGGAATTCATTCCATGTCAGGCTTTGCCATTAATTTTTCGTATATTCGCCACCCTATGCACCTTGGATCTTACGTACCATATCCTGCAAAATTAAAGGGTAAAGAATCGGTATTTAATCCTGAAAGTGAAGGAGATGAGTGTTTGTTACAGTGCATTGCGGCGTATAAAAACTTAGCAATGGGCAGGACCATGGATAACGTTAGAAAGTGTTACAAAAGCCTTCGATGGTGTAGAAGATTTGTAGTATGGGCAGATGAAATTAGATTCCCTGTATCATTTGATAACCTTAAGAAAATAGAGAAGCTTAACAAAATTTCTATTTATATTTATACAGTAACTCATGAAAGTAACAGATACTATCTTAGTTTAGCTAGGAAAAGCCAGGAAAAGTATGCCGATAAAGTCCCTTTGTTGTTATTAGAAGGTAAGCATCTCTGTCTGATCAAGGATTTTGATAAATTTGTAAAGAGTATTAACAATCATTCTGAAAGGATTCCTAACACTCATAAATTCTGCAAAATTTGTCTTTTGCATGCTCCCTTAGATGAAATTCAGGCTCACGAAGAGTCATGCACTGTATCCCAAGTATTTTCATTCTATAATCCTAGTGATAAAATCAGTTTTAAAAATTACGGTAGGACCTATAGCCCAACTCACACCGCCTATTACGATTTTGAATGTCTATTAGACCGTCAAAATCCTAGAGGCATGGTGGAATGTAAGCATAAAGCAATTGCTTATGCATACATGATTTTAGACAGGGAATTCAATGTCGTAGAAACGTATTCATACGTAGGTCCAGATGCGGTCAATCATTTTATTACCAAGCTAGAAGCCTCATGGAAAGCTATTCATGCTCAGCTCCCCAACTTCCCTAAGAACTTGTCTAGAGAACAGGAAAGAATGTTTCAAAGACAAAATACGTGTCAATTGTGTCATCAAACTTTCAAGGATAAGAAAGATAAACATAGACATCATAATCATGCTATTCAGGAAAATAATTACTTAGGTGCTTATTGTGCTCGTTGCAATTTACAATGTAAAAATGCTCGTAGATACTTAACCACATTTTCCCATAATGCTGCCTATGATCTTGGAATTATACTTAAAGAACTGTCCAAAAATCCTCACCGCGATGTAGAAATTCTAACCAAGGAAGGATTGAAATTTATGCAAGTCATCATAGGTAAACTTAAATTCCTAGATAGCCTAGCTCTCCTTAATGGGTCATTAGGAACCTTAGCAAGCGAGCACGTTGCCGGTAAGAAACCCACCAAGTACACTGAACACATACTAAATGGCGTATCCGATGAAGCTAAAGCTCTGTTAATTAAAGGTAAACAAAGCCTATGTTATGATTATATTTCTTCCATGGACGTGTTAGACGAACCTCAGCTCCCTTCGCGAGATAAGTTTTACAATGTTTTACATGACTCTGCACTGTCTGAAGAAGATTATAACAATGCTCTTAAAGTATTTAATTTAGGGAACTGTACAAACATCAAGGATTACCTCATGTTATATTTAAAAGTTGACGTGGGAATGCTAGTTGATATATTTACACTTTGGCGAACATCACTGAAAGAAATTTATGAACTAGATATTGTTTTCTATGTATCACTTCCTAGTTATGCTTGGGACGCGTTCTTATTTAAATCAAAAGTTGTACTTGACTATGTGTATGATCAGAATATATATGATTTGTTGAGAAGGAATCTTAGAGGAGGGTTCACATCTTCCATTAGACAATTTACACAGGCTGTTAACGAGCACACTACATCTAACCCTAGCTCTGATGACGATACTCACATTTTGTACCTCGACTTTAACAGCTTATATGCAGCGTGCATGGCTGAGGTACTTCCCCAGGGAGGGATTAGACAATTAACTGACCTTGAGCGGGATACCTTATTAGGGCAAGGGTTACAACATATCCCCTGTGATCAAGACAAAGGCTATTGGATTTTATGCGATACAAAACATGTATCTCCCGAGGTAGCCAGGTATACTGATGATCTGCCCCTTGTACTGTCTCATACTAATATAACGGAGGAGTTTTTGTCAGAGTACAGTAAGAAAACCCTTAATGATGAAAAACGTAAGCTCCCACCTAAAAATACTAAGTTAATTGCATCCCACTTGCCCCAAAACGACTACTTAGTAAGCCTTGATTTCCTGCAATTGCTATTAAAACTTGGACTAGAAGTTGAACGAGTAAAAACAATCTATGAATTTAATCAGGCTCCCTATTTAAAAGATTTTATTTCAACCAACATTCGAGAACGAGCCAATACCACCTGTAAAGTTAAAGGAAAAGCTTTTAAACTCATAAGTAATAGTCTGTACGGGAAATCAATGACAAATATATCTCGATATGCTAATACTCACCATCTAGTAACGACAAAACATTCATTCTTAACTCATGCAAGAAACCCTTTGTATAAACGAGCTGTCTCTTTAGGTCAAGATAGGGTTCTCTGTACAGTAATGAAAGACATCCTTAAAGTTACCACTCCTTCTTACATGGGATATCAGATCTTGCAGATAGCCAAGAGGCGTTTATACGAGTTCTGGTATAATGTAGTTAAAGCCCATTATGGGGAGAGAGCTAGACTAATTTATACGGATACAGACTCATTCATATTTACTCTGACCTGTAAAGATGCTTTCCAAGAAATGACAAAAGCTCCTCTAGTAGATTATATGGATTTCAGTAATTTCGACAAAGATCATCCCATGTATTCTGCTACTCGTAAAGGTGAACTAGGACTCCTCAAGTCAGAAGTAAAGCAGAAAATCATAACTGAATTAATTGCACTCAAGCCTAAAACTTACTCTCTCCTAACCCTTGATAATGAACATTTATGTAAATGTAAAGGGATTCCTTATCACCAACAAAAGAAAATAACACATGCATCTTTTCAGAACACATTAGAGACAAATACAACTTTTAATTTTGTATCCCGATCTATTCGTAATGTTAATGGACAGATATGCACGTGTAAAACAACTAAGCGCGGTCTGTCAGCTTTTGATGACAAGAGGTACCTCATTAGTCCCACAGAGTCATTAGCTTACGGTCACCCAGACATTCCAGAGCGTGAGGTACGGGTACAGGTAGAGGAAGAGGTACAGGAAGAGGTACAGGTAGAGGAAGAGGTGCAGGTAGGGGATCCAGTAATTGTAGATAATCCCCAACCAAGACGTCAATTGTTCCCCATTTTTAATCTTTGGGAAAAGCGGGATAGAGTCGCTCAGCAATTATTCCCTAACAACAACAACTAAGTCTGTTACTGTATTGTCTATGTATTATCTATACCTATATTCAAATGTCTATGATATTGTATTGGCTATGATTTGTTACTGTATTTGATATGAAAATGACTAAGATTTGTTACTGCATTTGATATGATTTGTTACTGTATTGGATATGTTATGATTTAATGTCTATGATAATGTATATTCTATGATTTGTTACTGTATTGGATATGTTATGACTATGTTTTAATGCCTATGATAATATATATTCTATGATTTTATTACTGTATTGGATATGAAATGACTATGATTTTATTGGCTGTGATATTGTATATTCTATGATTTTATTACTGTATTGGATATGTTATGACTATGTTTTAATGCCTATGATAATATATATTCTATAATTTTATTACTGTATTTGATATGAAAATGACTATGATTCAAATGTCTATAATAATGTATATTCTATGATTTTATTACTGTATTGGATATGAAATGACTATGATTTTATTGGCTGTGATATTGTATATTCTATGATTTTATTACTGTATTGGATATGTTATGACTATGTTTTAATGCCTATGATAATATATATTCTATAATTTTATTACTGTATTTGATATGAAAATGACTATGATTCAAATGTCTATAATAATGTATATTCTATGATTTTATTACTGTATTGGATATGAAATGACTATGATTTTATTGGTTATGTTTAAATAAAACTTGAATGTAGATTTTGTTTAAATACTCCTTTCATTATATATTTGTAGTTAGTCTATTGAATCCTAGCAACATGGAAGGGCAGAAAAAAGTTATTACTGAATCCCAGTTGAATATATTTAGTGAACCGTCAAGAATTATTATTGCTGGATTTTCAAATGGTGGGAAGAGCTATTTATGTGCTAAAATGATAGAGAAATATCAGCAGAACTTTGCAAAAATAATTATCTGTGGAAGCGGGTATAAAGAGTTGAGAACTAATCCACTCTTTAATCATAAGATATCTTTTTACTCTGAAATTGTAAACCCTTTAGACGATCGTGATCCAGAGGATACATCTCATATATTAGTTGTTTATGATGACTTGTATGTTGAATCTACAAACTCTAAAATAGTAAGTGATATATTTACTAAGGGACGGCATGAGAACATCTCTGTTATTTTTATAACCCAAAATATATTTTTCAGTGGGAAATTTTCTAGATCTATAAGTTTAAATGCTTCTCATTTTATTCTGCTTAAATCAAGAGACTTGTCCCAGATAGAAACATTAGGCAGACAAATATTCGGAAAACAAGATGCCAAGAAATTTTTAGATATATATAAGAAAGTGATTTCTCGACAGTATGGGTATTTACTTGTTGACTTGGGCGTTAAAACACCTGAATCCATAATATTTAGGGGAAATATTGTAAATGAACCCCCATATGAAATAGTGTATCAATGGTGAACATTACACAAGCTCTTAATAAGATATACAATGACCCCAAGTCCATAGGTGGGTTTGGTGGCGTTTTAAAATTGTATAAGGCTGCAAAGAAAACAATCCCTGAAATAACTATAAAAGATGTGAAAGACTATTTAAAAACGTCTAATGCTTATACCTTACATCTATTAAAAAAACGTAAATTTAAACGAAGACGTATCTTAGCACCTAGACCAAAAGCTTTCTTTACCAGTGACTTGGCTGATATGACATTGTTAGCTAAGCACAACAATGATATTAAATATTTATTAGTTTGTGTTGATATATTTTCAAGGTTTGCACATGTAGTTCCACTATCCACTAAATCAGGTCAGAGTGTAAGTGAAGCCATGAAAGCTGTTCTGGATTTACCTTCATCAAAAGGTGTAAGGAAGCTTAACACTGATAAGGGCGGTGAATTCTATAATAAATATATGAAACGATTGTTAGACAGTAAAAACATTGATCTGTACAGTGTATTTTCTCAGGAAACTAAAGCCAGCATTGCAGAGAGATTTATAAGAACATTGAAAACTAAGATATATAAATATTTAACGGCTTATAACACCTTAACCTATATAAATGTTTTACCTGATATGGTTAAAACGTATAATAGAACACCACATAGAGGATTAAAGGGGAAAATACCTATTGATGTACATGCTTTATCTTCGTCTCAAGATGTGACTAGGCAATTTAAGCTCATGTATAAAGGAGAGCAGCAGACTAAGCCACGCATCAGTAATCATCTGTCTGTAGGAGATACAGTACGGCTTGCCTTATCTAATCGTATTTCAAAGTTCAAAAGAGGTTTTCATCAACAGAACACTAAGGAAATATTTACAATTGCTCAAATTGATACTAAACAACCCGTGCCTTTATATTATCTAAAGGACTTAAATAATAGACTTATAGAAGGCGGATTTTATAGAGAGGAGTTGACTCCCACCTACTTGTCAGATACATTTGAAATTGAGAGAATTATAAGTAAACGTAAAGTTGGTAATACTACTTTATATAAAGTTAGATACGTCGGTTACGACAGTTCATTTGATCAGTGGGTGAATTCAGATGACGTGAAGAAACTATGAAGAAGCAACCCTTAGTTAGAAAGTATCGTGGATTTATTGAACTATTAGCTAGATTAGGTTATAATTCTAGGAAAAAGTTAATTAAGACTCTTAAAAAGGAACATATACTTTGCTTATCAGAAATATTTAATAATTTCTTAAAAAATAAAATTGAAGTTGGGAAGCCTATTTTAAAGAGACTTTCTAAATATAGAGCTCTACTCCATACATTAGCCTGTAAGAAGAAAGCTATTTCACTCAAGAAAGACATATTAACAAGTAAAAGAGGAGGTAATTTATTGGGCATTTTACTTCCTATAGCTATAAATTTCATTTCAAGGCTATTTAATAAGGAATAATGAAAGAATTCTATCTTGTACCACGAAAAGCTATTGATCAACAGAAGCCTACGGCAGTAAGTGTTGAGAAGCCTACGATGACAGTGAGAACAAATCCTGTTATACAACACTTGATAGACTTAAGATTAAAGCTTAAGGATTATGATTTTGCTGTCTCCTTGTTAAATTATTTTAATACAACTGGACTTGTAAAGTGGGATGAGGAAGGGAACATTACATCTCCAGTTACTGGGCTCAATATTGTTGATGACGTTATAGGCAGGATGTGCACTCCGAAATTGTTATTCCCAGAAGATAAACTGCCAATTGCAAAGTTGTTCTACTCTTTGACATCTACACCTAAGAATTTATTTAGAAATGTAGATGCGAAAAATCAAGTGTTTTCTCCTCCAAGTTTGAAGAGGAAGATCAAGGTTGTAGATGAAGGAGAGTCTACCTGGATATCATATTAAGGTGAGTTTCTGTTTATTTTTATCATTTACTATTAGTCTACAGGATGGATAGTTACGTTATATATGCAGCGAGTAACTCTGATACTGATGTATTTAAAAACAATGCTCCCAATGCTTTTGAAAATAGATTACATAATCAGCTGCCTTTAGACCCGAATAAAGCTTATGAAGTGTGCCTGAAGAATATATTCCTGCCTCCATCTTATTTCGCTGTTAGGAGGAATGACCCGGAAAGTTTTATTTCAGTTCAACTTCTAGTGTCTAATAAAAGTTTATCTGATTTGAGTACGGTGAATACATCTTTCACTTTAAAGTCGGATATTTTAGCCAGTGATAATTGCATAGAGCTAACGACTATTTTAAATAGAGAAATTTCTACTATATTTTCAAAAGGTTCACTGAGTTTTATAGGACCCGTACTTAATTATAATTTCCCAGATCACGGGGACGTTTATATGAAATATGATTCGAGTATTAATCGAATTAAGTTTAATGCAGCATTTAGTGAGAAGTTGTTAAAATTATTTATTACAAAGGATGGAAAATTAGTTGTTCGAATTTCTTTATCTTTCGGTCGAAATATATGTAAAGTTATTGGAGCTGAAGTAGGTAAAGCCTATGATATTTTTATTATGAATAAGCCACCTAATAACAGGTTATTTGTACAAGATACTTGCTATTATCATCCTAGGCCAGGAGGCCGTATAGATTTCTTGTGTGTATATTGTGATAAGGTGCAGCCCACCATGTTTGGTAATCAGATTGTAAATATCTTGGATGTTGTTTCGTTTCAAAGTAATGTAACACACAGGAAATTATATAAACCTTTAAATACGACTAATATTGATGGCATCAGTATTAGATTAACAGATCAAGATGGGGAGCCTGTATATTTTGAAAAGGATGGATGTACGATTGCAGTATTACATATTAGACCCGTTGATATATAATGACATGAGTAGAGGGAGTTTATCATTCTCTCTTGACCTGTTTAAACATGAGGGTCGGGTTTGTACCGCTGTCTGTTGACGAGGTAGAGCGATTTATCGCTCCTCGAGGGAAGAGAGGTGGAGCACTGGGCGATATTACTGTTTTTGATAGAAGACATTTAAGAGGAGGTGGAATATTAAGTTTCTTAACTGGTCTAGCTCGTAGAGCAACTCCTTTCCTATTAAAAACTATCATGCCAGCAGCATTGACAATGGGACAGAATGTTTTGCAGGATATAAATGCTGGTCAAGGTACTTTGAAAGATTCAATTAGAAAACGCGGTATGGAAACATTGAAAAGTATAGGTCCTAAATTGTTAGCAGGTGGCCGAATAACGAAAAGAAAAATGAAAAGACCTGCCTATATAAAGAAAATGGATAGATATAAAGACGTGTTTTCATAAAAACAGTACTAGTTGTATGCTAGACGCAGACATGATGAGTGTAAATGCTCCTAGTGCAGCATTGCAAGTTCCTTTAGAAAATTATACAGCTGCTATAAGCGATGGCTTTCCTAAAGTTAGTCCTTATAGAATGGTTGAAAGTACGATATTTTCAAGACAGACACAGGATATTTTACCTGTGAATTCAAGTATTAACAATAAATTTAAAGACTCTTATATTGAATTTCGTATCCCGGGAGTTAAGGGTCAATTTATTGATCTTTCGAGCTTGACGCTAGAACTGATGGTTGAATTAACGGGACCTGACGGAATTACGGCTTTAGCGGATATTAAAAATGCATCAATAGTTAATGGCTTGTCCCAGACAATGTTTAAAGCTGTAACTGTTTATTTAAATGAGCAAGTGGTGGAAACTAATTCACTATTTTCATATTTATCATATGTAAAGCTAATGACGACGCTTTCTGAATGTAAAGCTGAAAGATTTAAAGAACTGACGTATTTCTATAATGATGTTTTCCCTGAAAAATATGATGTAGATTATTTTAAGAATGCCTCAGAAGACCTTAAATCTAGATTTGTAAAGTTAAAAACTGAGGGAGTAAATTGTTGCTTTAAACTGCTATTGGACATTACAACTTTGAGCGAATATCTTTTGGATGGAATTGATATTCGTTTGAGATTAGAACTTAACAGTGATCCGTGGGTTATAAACAGTATTGAATCTGGATATAAGTTTAACATAAAACTAGCTAGAATGTGGATTGATCGGATAACTCCATTTGCATCTGGATTGGAGGCTATTAATAGAGCTCTGGCTGAACAAAATACACCAGTTACATATACGTTTGATAAGACACTCCACAAGACGTTCATTCTTGGTAATGGGCAGCAGAGATTAAGTATTGACCAGCCATGGGGGAGCATTATCCCAGATAAATTATTTATTATGATGATGGATATGGAAGCAATATCAGGAGCGTATACACTTAATCCACTTTATTTCGATCACTGCGATTTATCTAATGTATATATTACACGTGATGGGACAAACTTATTTAATATAACTTGCAAGTTCCCGAATAAATGTTCGAAACTATACTACGAGACTCAAAATACAGTAGGCTTTAATGCTTGTAATACCTTGACATATAATTCATTTATAAAAGGAAGAACATTACTGGCATTTAGACTAACGCCTGAGGAATTGAGAGATACCCTTCCTATAGAGGCTTCGGGCAACCTGAGAATTACATTAGAATTTGCTGTTCCAGCGAAATCAAATAAAGTTATTATTTTATTCGGAATTACAACGGGAGTATTGAGAATTTATTCAGATAGGCGAGTTGTGTGTGATACAAGAGCATGAACTGCAAACAAATTAATACGGCATTGAACGATATGAAAGGTAGTAAAGCTAAATATATTGGATGCTATTTAGCGACGGATATATATAGAATAATGAAGCAAATACGGGACAGACCGATTATGTTTATAATAAATACCTTAGGAAGAGACTCTAAGGAAGTAATGGGTCATTGGATTGCTGTATATAAATCTAAACGGAAAATAGTTATACTCGATTCATATGGAATAAATGTGTATTCGCCATACATTTCGGAGTTTTTAAATTATTATAAAGACTGTGATGTATACACGTTTACAGAGAGACTTCAGAGTTTAAATACTTACGTATGCGGGCTATATGCGATGTTTTTCTGTTACCATCTTTCAAACAAGGATCTAAAAACTGCAATAAAGCTATTTGAAACTAGTTTTACTTATGGAGAATATATGCAGAATGATAGGAACGTAATGAGGCTATCTTATGCTTTATTTAAAAATATGCCGAGCTGCTATGAAACGCTGTGTTATGATAAGAGCGATATTTGTTGGAAAATGTGCTTGGAGACGACTGGCTGAATGAGGCTATAACAAATTATCTAACGGAAAATGGTGAGTACATTTGTTTTGAGGTTTTATGTGTATGATAAATATTGTACATGTGTAAACGCTATCTGAAACTGTTATTCTTTATTTACAGAGATGAAGAGTGAATAGGACGGATATTATACAAGCGGATTGAGGAGCGAGCTTATTAGAACTTCGGGCTAAATGAATCGTTTATTATAAATTGTGTAAACTATGAATTAGATGACTAAATAAATTATAAATAAATAAATAAGTTTTATTAACGCTTAATGTATATATATATATAAATTATTACGGTGGCGAACGCCGACAATGACTGGTGGATGTCTGGGGCAGGTAATCAGGTGATGATTGCCTCGGGCAGATAGCCTGGGGCGGGTAGCTGGGGCCAGCTTAGATAGTCTCTGAGGCAGTTTTCAGTATTAAAGGTTACATTGAGATGCTTCGGTTGATTTGTATAAAACTGACTGGTTAATGAAAAAGGAATAAAATATTAGTATGTCAGAAAATAGGAAGAGGGAATAATATGAAGAGGAGAGAGAGAGAGGAGGGAGAGAGAGAGAGAGAGGAGGGACGGTCCAGATATTACGGATAAGATAAGATAAGATTAAGAGCTGACTGGCTGGCTTGCTGGGCGCAAAGTAAATAAAGGTGACGCGACAGATTGCGAGGTAAGGGGGGGAGGGAGGGAGGGGGGTGTGATGTACGAGACTTGAAAACAATGACTTATACAGATAACTTTCTAAATTTATATGAATAACTAAGGCTTACATAGACGATTTTGTAAGTTGAAAACATGTAAAATATGTCCGTAGAGTTCTCCTGGAAGCCCTAAAGTGCTACACACGTTATTTGAATTTCTCCCATAAGGCTTTAACAAACTTCTAAGTCTCGGAAATTATTTTTCTCATAAGAAATCCATACTTCTAAAATCTGTGACTGCCCAAATTCGCCTGAAAAACCCTGGCTCACAAACACGAATTTCTAAATTTACCTGAAACCCTTGGGGCGCACAGGGGATATTCTAAATTTACCTGAAACCCTTGGGGCGCACAGGGGAATTTTCTCCCAGAAAAAAAAAATCCCCTGTGTGGAGCCATCCCTACTACTAGAGTGGTCATACAGTCATACTGAGGGTGTATAGTGAAAGTGGTCATACAGTCATACTGTGGGTGTATAGTGAAAGTGGTCATACAGTCATACTGAGGGTGTATAGGGAGAGTGGCCATACAGTCATACAGGGCCAAGTATAGCCGGGAGCGGCCTAACTCTCACAACTCTACACTCAAGCTTCTTTCTTAAAACATTTGCAGAAAAAGACTCGGTCTTAACAATAGACACGCTGTTATCTATTGTGTAGCGGACGATCTATTGTGCTGCCTCTCTCTCCCTCCCTCCCTCACTCTTTCTCTCTCTCTCTCTCCCTCCCTCTCTCTCTCTCTGTCTCTCTCTCTCTCTCTCACTCTCTCTCACTGATCATCACGATGAAGGATGAGAGTTCCTGCTATTCATTTTTCAAGAGTTTTCTCACCTTCCATAATAATATACACACTGGGGCTGTGTTTGTGTGTGTTTGTCAGTGTGTGGAGAGGTGTTGTGTTTGTCAGTGTGTGTGGAGGTGTTGTGTTTGTCAGTGTGTGGAGAGGTGTTGTGTTTGTCAGTGTGTGGAGAGGTGTTGTGTTTGTCAGTGTGTGGAGGTGTTGTGTTTGTCAGTGTGTGTAGAGGTGTTGTGTTTGTCAGTGTGTGTGGAGAGGTGTTGTGTTTGTCAGTGTGTGGAGGTGTTGTGTTTGTCAGTGTGTGGAGAGGTGTTGTGTTTGTCAGTGTGTGGAGGTGCTGTGTTTGTCAGTGTGTGGAGAGGTGTTGTGTTTGTCAGTGTGTGGAGAGGTGTTGTGTTTGTCAGTGTGTGTGGAGGTGTTGTGTTTGTCAGTGTGTGGAGAGGTGTTGTGTTTGTCAGTGTGTGGAGAGGTGTTGTGTTTGTCAGTGTGTGTGGAGGTGTTGTGTTTGTCAGTGTGTGTGGAGGTGTTGTGTTTGTCAGTGTGTGGAGGTGCTGTGTTTGTCAGTGTGTGTGGAGGTGTTGTGTTTGTCAGTGTGTGTGGAGGTGTTGTGTTTGTCAGTGTGTGTAGAGGTGTTGTGTTTGTCAGTGTGTGTGGAGAGGTGTTGTGTTTGTCAGTGTGTGTGGAGGTGTTGTGTTTGTCAGTGTGTGTGGAGAGGTGTTGTGTTTGTCAGTGTGTGTGGAGGTGTTGTGTTTGTCAGTGTGTGTAGAGGTGTTGTGTTTGTCAGTGTGTGTGGAGAGGTGTTGTGTTTGTCAGTGTGTGGAGGTGTTGTGTTTGTCAGTGTGTGTGGAGAGGTGTTGTGTTTGTCAGTGTGTGTGGAGAGGTGTTGTGTTTGTCAGTGTGTGTGGAGGTGTTGTGTTTGTCAGTGTGTGTGGAGAGGTGCTGTGTTTGTCAGTGTGT
This sequence comes from Procambarus clarkii, assembly GCF_040958095.1. Classification (NCBI taxonomy): domain Eukaryota; kingdom Metazoa; phylum Arthropoda; class Malacostraca; order Decapoda; family Cambaridae; genus Procambarus; species Procambarus clarkii. Next base: position 44,882,539 of record NC_091166.1, on the reverse strand, counting down.
GTGGAGGTGTTGTGTTTGTCAGTGTGTGGAGAGGTGTTGTGTTTGTCAGTGTGTGGAGGTGTTGTGTTTGTCAGTGTGTGTGGAGGTGTTGTGTTTGTCAGTGTGTGTGGAGAGGTGTTGTGTTTGTCAGTGTGTGGAGAGGTGTTGTGTTTGTCAGTGTGTGTGGAGAGGTGTTGTGTTTGTCAGTGTGTGGAGGTGTTGTGTTTGTCAGTGTGTGGAGAGGTGTTGTGTTTGTCAGTGTGTGGAGGTGTTGTGTTTGTCAGTGTGTGGAGAGGTGTTGTGTTTGTCAGTGTGTGTGGAGAGGTGTTGTGTTTGTCAGTGTGTGTGGAGAGGTGTTGTGTTTGTCAGTGTGTGGAGAGGTGTTGTGTTTGTCAGTGTGTGTGGAGGTGTTGTGTTTGTCAGTGTGTGTGGAGGTGTTGTGTTTGTCAGTGTGTGGAGGTGCTGTGTTTGTCAGTGTGTGTGGAGGTGTTGTGTTTGTCAGTGTGTGGAGGTGCTGTGTTTGTCAGTGTGTGGAGGTGTTGTGTTTGTCAGTGTGTGGAGGTGCTGTGTTTGTCAGTGTGTGTGGAGGTGTTGTGTTTGTCAGTGTGTGTGGAGGTGTTGTGTTTGTCAGTGTGTGTGGAGAGGTGTTGTGTTTGTCAGTGTGTGTGGAGGTCTTGTGTTTGTCAGTGTGTGTGGAGAGGTGTTGTGTTTGTCAGTGTGTGTGGAGGTGTTGTGTTTGTCAGTGTGTGTGGAGAGGTGTTGTGTTTGTCAGTGTGTGTGTGGAGAGGTGTTGTGTTTGTCAGTGTGTGTGGAGAGGTGCTGTGTTTGTCAGTGTGTGTGGAGGTGTTGTGTTTGTCAGTGTGTGTGGAGGTGTTGTGTTTGTCAGTGTGTGTGGAGAGGTGTTGTGTTTGTCAGTGTGTGTGGAGAGGTGTTGTGTTTGTCAGTGTGTGTGGAGAGGTGCTGTGTTTGTCAGTGTGTGGAGAGGTGTTGTGTTTGTCAGTGTGTGTGGAGGTGTTGTGTTTGTCAGTGTGTGGAGGTGTTGTGTTTGTCAGTGTGTGGAGGTGTTGTGTTTGTCAGTGTGTGGAGGTGCTGTGTTTGTCAGTGTGTGTGGAGGTGCTGTGTTTGTCAGTGTGTGGAGGTGTTGTGTTTGTCAGTGTGTGGAGAGGTGTTGTGTTTGTCAGTGTGTGGAGGTGTTGTGTTTGTCAGTGTGTGGAGAGGTGTTGTGTTTGTCAGTGTGTGTAGAAGTGTTGTGTTTGTCAGTGTGTGTGGAGGTGTTGTGTTTGTCAGTGTGTGGAGGTGTTGTGTTTGTCAGTGTGTGGAGGTGTTGTGTTTGTCAGTGTGTGGAGTGGTGTTGTGTTTGTCAGTGTGTGTGGAGGTGTTGTGTTTGTCAGTGTGTGGAGGTGTTGTGTTTGTCAGTGTGTGGAGAGGTGTTGTGTTTGTCAGTGTGTGGAGAGGTGTTGTGTTTGTCAGTGTGTGGAGAGGTGTTGTGTTTGTCAGTGTGTGTAGAAGTGTTGTGTTTGTCAGTGTGTGTGGAGGTGTTGTGTTTGTCAGTGTGTGTGGAGAGGTGTTGTGTTTGTCAGTGTGTGTGGAGGTGTTGTGTTTGTCAGTGTGTGGAGAGGTGCTGTGTTTGTCAGTGTGTGGAGAGGTGTTGTGTTTGTCAGTGTGTGGAGAGGTGTTGTGTTTGTCAGTGTGTAGAAGTGTTGTGTTTGTCAGTGTGTGTGGAGGTGTTGTGTTTGTCAGTGTGTGTGGAGGTGTTGTGTTTGTCAGTGTGTGTGGAGGTGTTGTGTTTGTTGGAAAAACATTCGATACCAAGCAACAAAGATTGGAAATGGCTGGACACCAAGCAACAAAGATTGGAAGTAAATCGTTTGAGAAACATTAAAGCCCAATCTGTTTAGTCTTGAGAGGGGGGTAGGAATATTCTGAAATCATCAAAGATGACGATAATATTGATGCCTACAAATTTCTCAAACAAACAAGCTTTATCTGCCATCTTCCTCTCTATATCTTAAATACATTGATCACTCGCGTATGTATTTTCCCCCACGCAGCGTTGATTGATCTACCTCTCTACTGCAACACAACGCATTCTCTATCATTACACATTTCATTACTCTACCATTTTCTCTACGTTATATATACTCTTGTTCATTCGGAGGATATATTAAGTTACTCAGTATATTATGTTACAGAAGACAGCATCAGGAGGATAGCTGACCCTTAATATGAGATTCAATTGAAGAATTTATTGTGATGAGTTGATGATGATGGGAAGGCAGAGGCGAGTGAGGGTAAATTATTTACAATAAATATATCAATACACGTACTAGAACGAAGCATAATTAACTTGTGGAACACCGCCATGTTCTTCATTATAAGTCTGCTTTTAATAATTATTAATAATTATTTTTAATAACTATTTTGCTGTTCCTCGACTAATCATATTACTTGAGCTTTATTACCCTCAGATAAAACAATAATTAGTTACTATATATTCGAGAATTGTATTAGCTAATTACTTGACACAATGCTTGGTTTATATATTGAGAGATTTTTTTAATTATTATGACCGAAAGAGTGAGATTATTAATTCTAACACGAATCTTCTCAATATTTCTTACGATGGGCACATGTATAAGCAAGTAGATGGGGTCGCCATGGGTTCTCCCCTAGGTGTCCTGTTTGCGAATTTCTACATGGGTGCCATCAAGCAGAGGGTCTTAGTTGACATGGGCTTGAAACCCGCCATATACTGCAGGTATGTTGGCGACATTTTTATGCAGGTACCTGATGTCAGACGTCTGCAGTAGCTGAAGGAGGCATTCGAGCAAATTCTGTGTTAAGTTTCACTTACGAGATGGAGAATGATGGGAAGCTGCCCTTTCTAGATGTAACAGTCACGGAAAGGAGCGAATGGTTCCACACTGCAGTCTACACTAAGGAAGCAAACATAGGAATGTGCCTCAATGACAACAGTGACTGCCCAGACAGTTACAAGAGGAATATTGTTAACGCTTATGTCGACCGGGCTCTTAGACACAGGTCAGGATGGAAGCAAGTCGATGAAGAGCTCTGTAGGGCAAGGCAGGTCCTAGTCAACAATGGGTTCTTTAACTGTTATGTTAAAGACGTCATAAAAAGAAAGGTGAAACGCCATGCAACCTCTGAAGAGTCAACTAGCACAACACCTGTACCCCCCTATAAGACTATTTTACAGGAACTTCTTTTCGACGGCTCGTAAAACGGAGGAAAGTGTCCTGAAAGATATTATTAATAAGAACGTTATCCCTACAGACCAAAATTAGAAAATACAATTGACAATTTACTACAAAAACAAAAAACGGCCAACCTACTCATGAAAAACTCCCCAGACACCAAGCAGAATACCCTGAAGGAAACCAACGTCGTCAATGCTTTCACATGCCCACTTGGGGACTGTAAGTTCCAAAGAACTCAGTATATAGGCAAGACAACAACGTCTCTTTCTAGGCGATTAACAATGCACAAACAACAGGGCGCCATCAAGGAACATATAATCTCTTCTCACAACCAGACCATCACCAGAGAAATCTTAACAAGCAACACAGAAATCATCGACATCAGCGAGGCACTACACATCAAAAAGTCAACACCAGCAATCAACAGCCAATTAATGTACAACTATATTCTACCCACTTCCAGACCCCAAACCAACATAGAAGCAGCAAGAGGAAGTATATTATATATATATATATATATATATATATATATATATATATATATATATATATATATATATATATATATATATATATATATATATATATTATATGTATGTGTACATTTGTAAACTGATCAAAATTGCATTTCACCTTTGTAAAGACACAATTATTATATTATGTATAAGAGACCATACGTCTAACACTATTTATTTAGAACAGACAGAATTCAATTGTTTTCTTTATTATGCACCCCCATACCCATCCCGTGGGCGAGGGTGGACCCCATACCCATCCCATGGGCGAGGGTGGACCCCATACCCATCCCATGGGCGAGGGTGGACCCCATACCCATCCCGTGGGCGAGAGTGGACCCCATACCCATCCCGTGGGCGAGGGTGGACCCCATACTCATCCCGTGGGCGAGGGTGGACCCCATACCCATCCCATGGGCGAGGGTGGACCCCATACCCATCCCGTGGGCGAGAGTGGACCCCATACCCATCCCGTGGGCGAGGGTGGACCCCATACCCATCCCGTGGGCGAGGGTGGACCCCATACCCATCCCGTGGGCGAGGGTGGACCCCATACCCATCCCGTGGGCGAGGGTGGACCCCATACCCATCCCATGGGCGAGGGTGGACCCCATACCCATCCCGTGGGCGAGGGTGGACCCCATACCCATCCCATGGGCGAGGGTGGACCCCATACCCATCCCGTGGGCGAGGGTGGACCCCATACCCATCCCGTGGGCGAGGGTGGACCCCATACCCATCCCGTGGGCGAGGGTGGACCCCATACCCATCCCGTGGGCGAGGGTGGACCCCATACCCATCCCGTGGGCGAGGGTGGACCCCATACCCATCCCGTGGGCGAGGGTGGACCCCATACCCATCCCGTGGGCGAGGGTGGACCCCATACCCATCCCGTGGGCGAGGGTGGACCCCATACCCATCCCGTGGGCGAGGGTGGACCCCATACCCATCCCGTGGGCGAGGGTGGACCCCATACCCATCCCGTGGGCGAGGGTGGACCCCATACCCATCCCGTGGGCGAGGGTGGACCCCATACCCATCCCGTGGGCGAGGGTGGACCCCATACCCATCCCATGGGCGAGGGTGGACCCCATACCCATCCCGTGGGCGAGGGTGGACCCCATACCCATCCCATGGGCGAGGGTGGACCCCATACCCATCCCGTGGGCGAGGGTGGACCCCATACCCATCCCGTGGGCGAGGGTGGACCCCATACCCATCCCATGGGCGAGGGTGGACCCCATACCCATCCCGTGGGCGAGGGTGGACCCCATACCCATCCCATGGGCGAGGGTGGACCCCATACCCATCCCGTGGGCGAGGGTGGACCCCATACCCATCCCATGGGCGAGGGTGGACCCCATACCCATCCCGTGGGCGAGGGTGGACCCCATACCCATCCCATGGGCGAGGGTGGACCCCCATACCCATCCCATGGGCGAGGGTGGACCCCATTACAGAGGCACATAGAGGGTTCAGGAGCTGAACCCTCTATTTCGTTAAGCTAAGCAAATAACAATCTTTTAACGCTAGTTACAGAATTATTAATGTTATATATACATGTACACATACTCATATATACATGTACATATATATACATATACATATTCAATCTCCTACACAAATACACACATCAATAATCTATTAGACGGAAGACTGTGTATTTATGTATGTAGGTTAGATAAGCATTGTATAAGCCCCGCTATCACCTTCTGTGGTTGATTGTTCAATAAATCACTGAACTATATTATATATTTAACAGATCTCTAACTCTGTCCATGAAGGACAGAAGAAATTTGACATATGCTGATCAGCACTATAAAAGTGTGGCCACGTCTGAGGTAGAAAATAAAAAATGCTTCATTAATCATTTTATACACAACAATCATAAGGACTTTTTGTTGGTCTAATTGGTTTAATATATTTTTACTCCGGAAGAATTTCATCATATAACTTATTTTGCCAATTTCATATGTAAATGTCATCCACTTACATTTTCGAATAAAAACTATTAAGCTTGAATAATTGGCTGATTATTTTCTGTACGTTTTCAAGCATATTGATAGAAATTATTTAACATGAAAATCCCAGACGATTGAATATGTGAATCTTTCCTTTATTCAATTTCAAGAGTTGAATAATAACCTTTAGACATCTGTCTAAAGGTTATTCCAATAATAAAGGAACATTCACGCTTCCTGATGTGAATGTTAATATAGGATGTTACATATAAAGCTGGGTAGGATGTTGCAAAGTATAAAGCTGGGTAGGATGTTGCAAAGTATAAAGCTGGGTAGGATGTTGCAAAGTATAAAGCTGGATAGGATGTTGCAAAGTATAAAGCTGGGTAGGATGTTGCAAAGTATAAAGCTGGGTAGGATGTTGCAAAGTATAAAGCTGGGTAGGATGTTGCAAAGTATAAAGCTGGGTAGGATGTTGCAAAGTATAAAGCTGGGTAGGATGTTGCAAAGTATAAAGCTGGGTAGGATGTTGCAAAGTATAAAGCTGGGTAGGATGTTGCAAAGTATAAAGCTGGGTAGGATGTTGCAAAGTGTAAAGCTGGGTAGGATGTTGCAAAGTATAAAGCTGGGTAGGATGTTGCAAAGTATAAAGCTGGGTAGGATGTTGCAAAGTATAAAGCTGGGTAGGATGTTGCAAAGTATAAAGCTGGGTAGGATGTTGCAAAGTATAAAGCTGGGTAGGATGTTGCAAAGTATAAAGCTGGGTAGGATGTTGCAAGGTATAAAGCTGGGTAGGATGTTGCAAAGTATAAAGCTGGGTAGGATGTTGCAAAGTATAAAGCTGGGTAGGATGTTGCAAAGTATAAAGCTGGGTAGGATGTTGCAAAGTATAAAGCTGGGTAGGATGTTGCAAAGTATAAAGCTGGGTAGGATGTTGCAAAGTATAAAGCTGGGTAGGATGTTGCAAAGTATAAAACTGGATAGGATGTTGCAAAGTATAAAACTGGGTAGGATGTTGCAAAGTATAAAGCTGGGTAGGATGTTGCAAAGTATAAAGCTGGGTAGGATGTTGCAAAGTATAAAGCTGGGTAGGATGTTACAAAGTATAAAGCTGGGTAGGATGTCACAAAGTATAAAGCTGGGTAGGATGTTGCAAAGTATAAAGCTGGGTAGGATGTTACAAAGTATAAAGCTGGGTAGGATGTTGCAAAGTATAAAGCTGGGTAGGATGTTGCAAAGTATAAAGCTGGGTAGGATGTTGCAAAGTATAAAGCTGCGTAGGATGTTGCAAAGTATAAAGCTGGGTAGGATGTTGCAAAGTATAAAGCTGGGTAGGATGTTGCAAAGTATAAAGCTGGGTAGGATGTTACAAAGTATAAAGCTGGGTAGGATGTTGCAAAGTATAAAGCTGGGTAGGATGTTGCAAAGTATAAAGCTGGGTAGGATGTTGCAAAGTATAAAGCTGGGTAGGATGTTACAAAGTATAAAGCTGGGTAGGATGTTGCAAAGTATAAAGCTGGGTAGGATGTTGCAAAGTATAAAGCTGGGTAGGATGTTGCAAAGTATAAAGCTGGGTAGGATGTTGCAAAGTATAAAGCTGGGTAGGATGTTGCAAAGTATAAAGCTGGGTAGGATGTTACAAAGTATAAAGCTGGGTAGGATGTTGCAAAGTATAAATCTGGGTAGGATGTTGCAAAGTATAAAGCTGGGTAGGATGTTGCAAAGTATAAAGCTGGGTAGGATGTTGCAAAGTATAAAGCTGGGTAGGATGTTGCAAAGTATAAAGCTGGGTAGGATGTTGCAAGGTATAAAGCTGGGTAGGATGTTGCAAAGTATAAAGCTGGGTAGGATGTTGCAAAGTATAAAGCTGGGTAGGATGTTGCAAAGTATAAAGCTGGGTAGGATGTTGCAAAGTATAAAGCTGGGTAGGATGTTGCAAAGTATAAAGCTGGGTAGGATGTTGCAAAGTATAAAGCTGGGTAGGATGTTGCAAAGTATAAAACTGGATAGGATGTTGCAAAGTATAAAACTGGGTAGGATGTTGCAAAGTATAAAGCTGGGTAGGATGTTGCAAAGTATAAAGCTGGGTAGGATGTTGCAAAGTATAAAGCTGGGTAGGATGTTACAAAGTATAAAGCTGGGTAGGATGTTACAAAGTATAAAGCTGGGTAGGATGTTGCAAAGTATAAAGCTGGGTAGGATGTTACAAAGTATAAAGCTGGGTAGGATGTTGCAAAGTATAAAGCTGGGTAGGATGTTGCAAAGTATAAAGCTGGGTAGGATGTTGCAAAGTATAAAGCTGGGTAGGATGTTGCAAAGTATAAAGCTGGGTAGGATGTTACAAAGTATAAAGCTGGGTAGGATGTTGCAAAGTATAAAGCTGGGTAGGATGTTGCAAAGTATAAAGCTGGGTAGGATGTTGCAAAGTATAAAGCTGGGTAGGATGTTGCAAAGTATAAAGCTGGGTAGGATGTTGCAAAGTATAAAGCTGGGTAGGATGTTGCAAAGTATAAAGCTGGGTAGGATGTTGCAAAGTATAAAGCTGGGTAGGATGTTGCAAAGTATAAAGCTGGGTAGGATGTTGCAAAGTATAAAGCTGGGTAGGATGTTGCAAAGTATAAAGCTGGGTAGGATGTTGCAAAGTATAAAGCTGGGTAGGATGTTGCAAAGTATAAAGCTGGGTAGGATGTTGCAAAGTATAAAGCTGGGTAGGATGTTGCAAAGTATAAAGCTGGGTAGGATGTTGCAAAGTATAAAGCTGGGTAGGATGTTGCAAAGTATAAAGCTGGGTAGGATGTTGCAAAGTATAAAGCTGGGTAGGATGTTGCAAAGTATAAAGCTGGGTAGGATGTTGCAAAGTATAAAGCTGGGTAGGATGTTGCAAAGTATAAAGCTGGGTAGGATGTTGCAAAGTATAAAGCTGGGTAGGATGTTGCAAAGTATAAAGCTGGGTAGGATGTTGCAAAGTATAAAGCTGAGGATCCTGTAACAAAGCATTTTATCATTATTTTGTGTTTCAGTCAAATAGATACAAAACTAAAGCATAAAATAACAATAGATTTGTGAACCCCAAAAATTATTATTGTAAAAATTCAAACCAAATATATATGAACTTAAAAGACATTATGCTGAACAATAGACAGCATAGAGGCGTATTATGTTGAACAATAGACAGCATAGAGGCGTATTATGCTGAACAATAGACAGCATAGAGACATATTATGCTGAACAATAGACAGCATAGAGCCATTTTAAGTTGAACATTAGGCAGCATAGAGCTATTATGCTGAACAATGGACAGCATAGAGACATATTATACTGAACAATAGACAGCATAGAGACATATTATGCCGAACAATAGACAGCATAGAGACATTATTCAGAACAATAGATAGCATAGAGACATTATGCTGAACAATAAAAACATAGAGACATTATGCTGAACAACAGACAGCATAATATAGAGGTATTATGCTCAACAACACACAGAATGAATAACATGGAACTTGCCATACAAGATTTTTCAGTAAAATAAAATTAAAAAATTATGTTTCCTGAAGAACATTTTCTTCTGCAGAACATCGTAACTAATCATGAACAGCTGAACGCCTCAAGATGGACGGTGTAGAACCAATTAAGCCCCGCAATCACCTTCTGTGGTTGATTGTTCAATAAATCACTGAACTATACATTTAACAGATAACTAACCCTGTTCATACGGGGTTACTCCAACAATTACGCTGTTGTTCGCAGTGTTGTAGAACATCAAGTTTGGTATACATGTTATTAAAGTTGTTCCAAACTTAAGTTATAAAACTTAAGGAATGTAAAGTAATTGTAAGATTGGTGTGTACAGTCAGGATGGCCGAGTGGTCTAAGGCGCCAGACTCAAGATAACTTACCTTCTGATAGGAGGTTCATATGGGCATTCTGGTCCTCTCTGAGGGCGTGGGTTCGAATCCCACTCCTGACAACCTATTATATTCAACGATGTCAAGTCAAACGTAGTTTTCATCTGTAATTATTCTGATTTTTTAGTTTATCAAGATAATCAATTTTTTTCCAGTTTAGTAACGTAATAATACGGAGATCATAGACGTATATAATATATAATTATATAATTTGAACAGTTCAAGTAGATCCAGCAGCAACTGTCTTTATAATCCATATTTAAAATATGGTTTATCCAACATATGGATAACATATTTAAAACTGAAATTTAGAATATAAAGAACTTTTAGATGTCATGTTCCTAACTCTCTCTAAACTCCTCTGGACTCTTCTAAGTCTCTTCTAAGTTTCTTCTAAGTCTCTTCTAAGTCTTTTCTAAAGTCTCTAAGAAATAAGAGTGAAGCAGGTAACAGGCAAGTCACAGGTAACAGGCAAGTCACAGGTAACAGGCAAGTCACAGGCAACAGACAAGTCACAGGTAACAGACAAGTCACAGGTAACAGACAAGACACAGGTAACAGACAAGTCACAGGTAACAAGCAAGTCACAAGTAACAGACAAGTCACAAGTAACAGACAAGTCACAAGTAACAGACAAGTCACAGGTAACAGACAAGTCACAGGTAACAGGCAAGACACAGGTAACAGACAAGTCACAAGTAACAGACAAGTCACAGGTAACGGGGCAGACACTCTATAACCCCACAAACAAACATTGAGTAAACAGCTTAAAAGCTAAGGAAGCTTATTGTATTCAATATACATTAAACCCAATCTACAAGTTCGAAATCTCCAATGATACAATTTAATGCCTATGTTTAAAGTTTGTTAATATTTTTGGGCCTTGAACGTTTTTACAATTTATTAAACTTGTGTACAATTATCGGTAATGTCTTTACATTTACTTACACTACTCTCAAGTATTTCAATAAATATATATGACTTACTCCTTTTAATTGGAAAAAATTTCTTGCCTTAAAAATCATTGAAAATGATGACTGTGTGTATAACTAGAGGAAATAATATAATGGGTGTGGCTGTCCTTGACGAGATAATGGTAGTTAAGATGAACGACTCTTTGTTGATTGCTCTAAACTTATTAAATTGCCTATTGATTATTTTACATTGAAAATGTGAAGAATATTAGTTAGCCTTAAGAGGATTGAAAGATAATCGTTTGTGACACTCAGACATCACAATAACGGGATGCATTAAATGAACAAATCCACAAGGGTTGTGATTTGGGTTCGAACCTACGTCCAAGAGGATCCCAGACGCGATTTAATTGACTGCGCCACGACATGGTAAGAGAATTGCAACCGGGAGTGCTACTGCCCTCACACGGATCCTGCAGTCTCTCCGAGACAAACCAGGGTTTTACACACTTCCCCCCCATACACCCGGGCTCCGTCAACAAGCTGTTCTACCTCTTCCTCCTTACTTCATTACACACAGAAATCACAACAGCGTGATGCATTCACTGTGCGACTGTTGTGGCACAGTCGATTAAGACGCGTCTTAATCATCTCGGACGTAGGTTCGAACCCTCATCACGGCCCTTGTGGATTTGTTCATACATGTTTGTGATTACATTAAAGTGTTCACTATCGGTTCAGCTCCGGCAAGTTTATTTGGGATAGATAAAACACATAATTAATTTATTGTATCGGGGGACAGGAAGCCAGAGTGTATGCATACACGTTTGGCTTTTATCGAGCCCCCCCCCCCCCCGGGTCAAATTATTGACCCCACCCAGGATGCAACCCCACAACAAGCTGATTACTCTTTAGTACCTACTCACTGCTAGGTGAACAGCTGCATTAGGTGAAAGGAAATGTCCTCAATCATTTCTGTCCCGGGATTCGAATCCGGAATTCTCGATTGCGCGTCGAGAACGAAGCCGACAGATATTCCAGTTGGACCAATTTTGTCAGCCATTGACACATTCAATTACAATTTGGAAAAAAGTTTCTTATTCCATGATTGAAATATCTAACTTTCTCGGCTTTAACGTAACAATTTCTTGGATATTGAGAAAAATATTTCTGACCTAAATTTGATGTTCCAGTTTCAAATTTAAATTTGAAATTTGAAATTTGTCAATTTTCAATTTCAATTTGTAAGAAAGAAACTAACAAATTCCAAATTTGATGGTTTGTTTCGTTGTTCAATCTTTATTTACAAGTTTCTCTTTGTTGGAAACATTTCATTTTTATATTGACTTGTTTCTTCAACCTAATACATTTTGCAATCTTAATAAATAATTATTTAGAATATTTTCATAATTATTTTTCATGGCCAGAGAGCTGAGTGAACAGCGCTTCGGATTCGTAGTCCTAAGGTTCTAGGTTCGATCCCCGGTGAAGGCGGAAACAAATGGGCAGAGTTTCTGTCATCCTGATGCACCTGTTCACCTATCAGTAAATAGGTACCAGGGAGTTAGACAGCTGTTACGGGCTGCTTCCGGGGGATGTCTAACTAAAAGGAGGCCTGGTCGAGAACCGGGCCGCGGGGACCCTAAGCCCCGAAATCATCTCAAGATAACCTCAAGATAACCTCAGAATTTGGCTCTTTTTTTATAAACAATAAATATTATTAGTAATTTATTATATAATAAATAATAATTAATTAATTATAATTAATTATTATTAATAATTTAATAATTAATTAATTTATTAATTAATTATAATTAATTAATTATTATTAATAATTTAATAATTAATTAATTTATTAATTAATTATAATTAGAGCATTGAGTGCTCTCTTACCAGCGTTTTACTTTTGTATGTTATAGCTGGCTTGAGAACTGCCCTCGTGACATCTAACTATTGTTTGACTCAAGACATCTCGAAGACATTCTTTTGCTCTCCCAAGATCTCCCTCATGTTGATATATTTAAAGGTTATCAAAATTCTCAGAATTTCAGTATAAATTTTACGGCTGAATGCAAATTGGTTAAAGTATTCAATCTGCTGCAAAATTACTTGTCGAAAATGGCCTCCTTTCTTCTCTGAATCAACCTTTTTCTTCTTATTTTAACCTTAATTATCATTTCTATGTTCCTGATTTGTTTAGGAGGAACTTAATAAGAACTCTGGTGAACAGAGATTGTTCTCCGGTCGACGTTATACTGCTTTGATTCTCAAATTAAGTTCCAGATGGAGTTGTTCAATTAACGTTTAACCTCATCAGGTTATACAGAATTCCTTGCAGAAGGTATTTTGAAGAGTAAATTCTTTCCTCTCTCTTTCAGTTCAATTTTTGGTACAAAAATATACTCAGCGAATTATTTCAGCAAATATTATCCTTATATCGACTTGTTATATATTTTAAAAGAGTTTAGAACCAATAGGTTGATATATTCAGTTCAGTGCAGACTCGCTATACATCTATGTTCCAGGTGTAGTAGGTCATGTGACTCATGAACCACTACGAACCTCTAGATGAGGTCGCTGGAACCCAGAGGCTCCAGCGACCAGCTGCCAGAGTTGGTCTCACTCGACCGTCACCCTCGACCAGCTCCCAGAATTGGTCTGACTCGACCGTCACCCTCGACCAGCTCCCAGAGTTGGTCTCACTCGACCGCCACCCTCGACCAGCTCCCAGAGTTGGTCTCACTCGACCGTCACCCTCGACTAGCTCCCAGAGTTGGTCTCACTCGACCGCTACCCTCGACTAGCTCCCAGAGTTGGTCTCACTCGACCGTCACCCTCGACCAGCTCCCAGAGTTGGTCTCACTCGACCGTCACCCTCGACCAGCTCCCAGAGTTGGTCTCACTCGACCGTCACCCTCGACCAGCTCCCAGAGTTGGTCTCACTCGACCGTCACCCTCGACCAGCTCCCAGAGTTGGTCTCACTCGACCGTCACCCTCGACCAGCTCCCAGAGTTGGTCTCACTCGACCGTCACCCTCGACCAGCTGCCAGAGTTGGTCTCACTCGACCGTCACCCTCGACCAGCTCCCAGAGTTGGTCTCACTCGACCGTCACCCTCGACCAGCTGCCAGAATTGGTCTCGACCATACCATCGTTTTCTAAACTGTGAGAACCTTGGCTCTGTTGATCATTCATTTCATGAATCTCCCTTTCTAATTGTAAATGATTGCAAGATGGTTCTCATTGACAGTTCTTCTCAATATGTATATAGTGGGGTGTACTGTTGTCTATGTCTCTCTATTACTCTCTGTGTTTTCCAACAGTTTGAGTTAATGTGGATTAGTCATTTGTTATATTATATTCTTAAGAGTCTTGAGCAGTGTTTTGTATTCAGTCTCATATTTTTTTTATTTTGCTTTTTATGGTCATGTAGTTATTAATTAGCTAAACAGGTACTCTTTGTGGTGTAATTTTTGTTTGTATATAAATGGGGTAATTTACACCTGCACATGTGCTCGTTTCAAGCTGTACAGTGAGAGTTGACTTTAGTTCTGAATTTTGTTCAGGACTAAAATAGTTTTGCTGGTTGGTCACTTAGCTGTAAAGTGTCCTGCAAGCCTCTCTATCTATTATTATTATTATTATTATTGTTTTCTACCACAGACGTGGCCATACATTTATAATGCTAACCAGGATATATTCATTTTCTTCTAGGGTAGATAGATCTTGCACTCGGCACCGACTCTTGTGTTGACAAGTCACTCTTGTGTTGACAAGAGTCACCTTGACCACCTGGCCTGCCTATAGTTTTGTTGCTCTATTGTGAATTTCATATTGAAATGTTGTTATATTTGCTTTTTTGGTTTTGATTTAGGAGAGTATTTGAGATATTGTTTTTCCGGGTTTCAACTTAAATCATACTATTTTTTATTTCAACCTTTCTTTAGCTAAGATATTCAATAATGTGGAATTTTGCTTAATTACTGAAATATTTTCTTTTCGATCTAATGGTGAAAAATGTTTTCAAAACGACAGGAAAAATTTTAATAAATGAATGTTTATACAAGATGTTTGCCTGGATCCTCAGCTTAATTTTCATCGTGAGATTAAGATTCCCAGGAGGATCCTCTGTTTTTTCCCAATCTCAGATAAAATGTCTGAGAGACATAATATCTGACAGACAGAATGTGTTTGTCTGTGCGTGTGTGTTGTATGTCTGTTCGAGGCTGGAGGCTAAACGCTTGGGGGGGCTAGTTTCATCCATTTCTTCATAGTAATTCCTGACGGGTACATGCCCAACATAGGTGGGTGAACGTTGCCATCAAAGGAATGAATACCAAGTGACACTGTGCCATCGTCACCCCACAAAAAAATCTCACAATATAATACGACTCGACTCTGAAATATTATTATAATTATAATTATATTTTTTTGCCATACCAGAAACTGTTTGTACCGATCAGACCTTTTAAGCCTATCATTTAAGCCTACAACTTTGAAGATTGCAACCATCATATATGGATTGTGATGACGACTATGTGAGAAGTTATCATAGTTATCATAGTGGTAAGATTAATTATATTGTGGGAGAGAGAGAGAGAGAGAGAGAGAGAGAGAGAGAGAGAGAGGGAGGGAGAGAGAGAGAGAGAGAGAGAGGGAGGGGGGAAGGAGAGGGAAAAGAGCGGGTAAGGGAAGAGGGAGAGGAGGAAGATGGGTAAGAAGATAGGGAGATGAGGAAGAGGGGGAAGGATGGAGACGGGAAGGAGGAGGAAACGAGGATGTAGGGAGGCAAGTGGAATAGGGAGATTGTGTAATAGGAAGGAGGTAGGGAGAGGAGAAGAAGAAGGGGAAAGGACAAAAATAGGGGAGAAGGTTGGAAAAGATAGGGAAGGCTGAAAGAGGAGGAAGGGAAATAGGAAGAGGAATAGGGTGGGAAGTAAAGGGGACTAAGAGAAAATGGGAGAGCGGTGAGGGGAGGGGAAGAAGGGAGGAGTGAGTGTGGTGTAAAAGGGGGGAGAGGAGGGAATGGATGAGGAGAGAGAGAGAGAGCGAGATACCCGGGCACCGCCGGGTACCCTGACTATATATCTATATAGGAAATATAGTTCCTATAGGAACTATATCTATATCTATAGATATAGATAGATATATCTATAGATATAGATATACCCATATATAAATATATCTATATCTATATAGGTATATCTATAGTGGAAATATCTGTCCACTATCTGTAGTCTGAGGATGGAAATCAACCTATGGACCTATAAGTGAGTTGCTTCACCTTCACCTCCTCACCTTCACCTCTTCACCTTCACCTCCTCACCTTCACCTCCTCACCCTCGGGTACATATCAAGCAGCAAAACAATTTGTTATCTGTTACGGGCTACTCATGCCCGTGCCACCTCCTGGGAGGGTTAATCCTCATCAGTCACCATTAATTTGTAATCGTTCCAACTCTGCCTTTGACAATGTTAACAAGAGTTAACGAAACGCAACTCTTAGCCTCAGGCCCAAATAAAACTGTACACAGACCTTTATATATTAGTATATTTTGGTAGCAGTCTTTCCTGTTGACATATATTATTAAATATGACCGAAAAAGTAAGATTAATAATTCTAACACGAATTTTCTCAATATTTCTTATATTTCTTTTCATTGTTGAAAAGGCACCCTTCTTGAGCCCGGATGGGCACATGTATAAGCAAGTAGATGGGGTCGCCATGGGTTCTCCCCTAGGTGTCCTGTTTGCGAACTTCTACATGGGAACCATCGAACAAAAGGTCTTAGTCGACATGAACTTGAAACCGGCCATATACTGCAGGTATGTTGACGACATTTTTACACAGGTACCTGATGTCAGACATCTGCAGGAGCTGAAGGAGGCATTTTATGTGTGGCGATTATATGTTCCTTGAAGGAGTCCTGTTGTTTATGCATTTTTAAACGCCTGGAGAGACGTTGTTGTCTTGCCTATATACTGAGTTCGTTGGGGCAGACAATCCCCAAGTGGGCACGTGATGGCGTAAACAGCGTTGGTCACCTTCAAGGCATTTCTCTTGGTGTCGGGAGAATTCTTCATTAGCAGGTTGTCGGTTTTCCTACTCTTATAATATATAGTTAATTTTATTTTTTGATTGACGTCAGTTGGCGTAACGTTCCTCTCACTGATCTCTTTTAGAGCTCTTTCCTCTGCTCTGTAGGCCGTCGAGAAGAAGTTTCTGTAGAACAATTTTAATGGAAGTTCAGGTATTACGGTATTAGTTGTACCGTCGCCTGTTGCACGCCTCACCACCTTCCTTTTTATGATGTCTTCGACATAACCATTGGAGAAACCATTGTTGAACAAAATCTGCCTTATTCTACATAACTCCTCATCCACCTGCTTGCACCCAGAGCTGTGAGTAAGAGCTCGGTCGACGTAAACATTCCCAACACTCCGTTTGTATCCCTCCGGGCAGCCGTTGACAGCATTAAGGCACATCCCTATATTTGTCTCCTTAGTGTATACAGCATAATGAAACCTGCCGTTCCTTT
The DNA here is from genome assembly GCF_040958095.1 of Procambarus clarkii. Taxonomy (NCBI): domain Eukaryota; kingdom Metazoa; phylum Arthropoda; class Malacostraca; order Decapoda; family Cambaridae; genus Procambarus; species Procambarus clarkii. Next base: position 44,865,502 of record NC_091166.1, on the reverse strand, counting down.
CCTTGACTGCTACATCTAAGAAAGGCTTTTTACCCCCCCCCCCACTCTCCATCTCATACGTGAAGTTTAAAACTGAGTTTTGATCGAAAGCTCCTTCAACTGCAACAGTCGTTTGGTATCCTGGACTTGTACAAATATGTCGTCGACACACCTGCAGTAGATGGCGGGTTTAAGGTCTAACCCGACCAGAACTCTGTGCTCAATAGTACCCATGTAAAAGTTCGCGAACAAGACCCCCAGTGGGGAGCCCGTGGCAACGCCGTCCACTTGCTTATAAATGTGTCCGTCAGGACTTAAGAAGGGTGCCTCTTTTATGCAAGCTTCAAGCTGTTTTTTTAATATGCTCTCTGGTATGTCCAGAAGAGTGCTAGTCAGATCTCGATACACTCTGTCCATCATCATTCCAATAGTTCACGGGCACATTAGTGAACAGTGACTCCACGTCCAGGGAGGCCCTTACACCTACGGCCCGTGATCCTCTCAACAGGTCAACGAATTCCTTCAGCGGCCTTAGGCTAAACGCACTCGGTACGTAGGGTGCCAACAGCGAGTTGAGTCGCTTAGCCAGCTTGTACGTGGGCGTTGGTATCTGGCTGATGAGTGGCCTCACTGGGTTCCCAGGTTTGTGCTTCTTTTGACGTTTCCGTAGGCATAGCCGGGTTTGTCTTCTCCAGTGATTGTTGATAGGTAAAGTCCAGACATTTTCGCGTTGACAGTTTCGATCAGTTTGTTTACTTTCGTTTTTAATTCGTCTTGCATGGTATGCCGAGAAGTTTGTTCTGGCTACTGGGTAAGACATATATATTTATATATAAATATATATATATATATATATATATATATATATATATATATATATATATATATATATATATATATATATATATATATTTTTTTTTTTTTTTTTTAAACCTAGAAGGGGTTATATATATATATATATATATATATATATATATATATATATACATATGAGGTATTTAACTCTTAACTAAATGATAAAGTTAAGAAAGCTGCTGATTATTACAAGCAAATGTGACAGATAACATCTCTTTACTGATAGCTTAAATATTATTCGTTGAAAAAAAAAAGCATGTCAGGAGTGGGATTCGAACCCACGCCCTCAGAGAGGACCAGAATGCCCATAACCCATCTATCAGAGGGTAAGTTACCTTGAGTCTGGCGCCTTAGACCGCTCGGCCATCCTGACTGTTAACGTGTATACAGTTACGATACAATATTAATATAACAAAATAGTTTGCGCTATAGCGAGCTTCCGTCCGCGATACTAATATTCTTAAATATATCAACATTGATTAAAAATAAGTTGGTTGAGGGCGTTTTAAGCTCCACATTTTCAACGTTAGAAATCCTACGATGTCTGTTAGTCACTGTTCTATACAGTGGCTATTACATCAAATTCTCGACACAAAGACGCTCGCCTGGGTTCGTATCCTGGCCGGGGAGGATTTACTGGGAGTCAATCCCTAACTGTAGCCTCTGTTTACCCAACAGTAAAATTTGTTCCTGGTTGTGAAACGATTTGGCGTTTTCGCCGTATTCCGGGGAAAATTAGAATTAAGGACTTGCCTGAAACGTTACGCGTGCTAATGGCTGTACAAGAATGTAAGAACTCTTATATATATAAATAAATAAATAAATTAAATAAATAAATACATTTCTGACCCGGCTGTTTTTTTTCGGTAAGCCATCTAGCTCTTTGCTTCTCATATATATATATATATATATATATATATATATATATATATATATATATATATATATATATATATATATATATAGAGGGTACCACCTCTGGTGCCAATGTGGGGACCCATAGCCTCGGAGAAGAAAATAAAAAGTATTCAGAGGAGACCTTGTGGTTTCTCACTGAACACTAATATTATCTTCTCCTACCACCCCCATTCTTTTGTATGTACACATATATATTTGCTTTATTTGAACTTTGTTACAAAAAAGGAGTTACATATGGGTTACAAAGATGGTTATCATAGGTTGTCGAGTTCCTCCAGCTCCTCAGATGGCGGGCAGGAACCCTGGATGCAGTGCGCATTTCCCCTCTGTATCGCCACGCTGAGGCGCTGGAAAAGAAAGCTGGCAGCTCTAGGGTCCCTTGTTGTTTCAATGAGCCGATATATATATATATATATATATATATATATAGATATATATATATATATATATATATATATATATATATATATATATATATATATATATATATATATATATATATATATATATGGCAAACATCCAGCTGGGGTCTTTCTCCTTTCTCTGCTGACTAGTTGCTGTTCTCTAGCCTGTAGATCTGTTGCACAGTTATATTTGTGTCATTCTTATGTTCATATTAGCTTCAAATTTTGTTGATATATCTGTAAAAGTTGAAGTTGCCGGTGACAGGCGAGTGTATGAAAAAATATTTAGTTAACTTGATGGGTGACTCCCTCCAAGGATATCATAGGATATCCTATGATATCCTTGGTAAAGGATATCATCCCTTTGTAAAGTACGTCTTGAAGTGCGGGTGTGGCTTTCAGGGCAGGTGTGGCCCTCAGGGCAGGTGTGGCCCTCAGGCCGGGTGTGGCCCTCAGGGCAGGTGTGGCCCTCAGGCCGGGTGTGGCCCTCAGGGCAGGTGTGGCCCTCAGGCCGGGTGTGGCCCTCAGGCCGGGTGTGGCCCTCAGGGCAGGTGTGGCCCTCAGGCCGGGTGTGGCCCTCAGGGCAGGTGTGGCCCTCAGGCCAGGTGTGGCCCTCAGGGCAGGTGTGGCCCTCAGGCCGGGTGTGACCCTCAGGCCGGGTGTGGCCCTCAGGGCAGGTGTGGCCCTCAGGGCAGGTGTGGCCCTCAGGGCAGGTGTGGCCCTCAGGCCGGGTGTGGCCCTCAGGCCGGGTGTGGCCCTCAGGGCAGGTGTGGCCCTCAGGGCAGGTGTGGCCCTCAGGGCAGGTGTGGCCCTCAGGGCAGGTGTGGCCCTCAGGGCAGGTAGGAGACAGCAGTGAGTGCTAGGATGGACACTTAATAAGATACGTCTAGAACGTTTCCTCAATTCCCAATTTAGCGTCCTGGTGGTACAGTCGAATTCGTTATCGACACACAGTCGAGAATTTCGGGTTAGATTCACGGACGAGACAGAAATGGTTGGGCGCATTTTCTATCACGTGATGCTTCTGTTCACCTAGTAGCACGTAGGTACCCAGGAGTTAGTCAGCTTGATGTGGGTTTGCATCCCGGGGAGGGGGGGGGGGCAGTTATTCGCGCTAACTAGCACTGCCTAACTAGCAATGATTCGACACAGGTGGAAACTTAGTGCCCAAATGAGCCACAGAGACATTAGAAATAATGTTTTCAGTGTCAGAGTAGTTAACAAATTGAATGCATTAGGCAATGAAGTGTCTCTCGGTCTCAGACTGAGAGACACATCTGGGTTGATCCCAGACACAATTAAACCCTTCTTCGGAGCATCCCTGTGTGCCCTTAAGAAGAAGGGTGGTGGAGTCAGACACATTGCGGTGGGTAACACACTTCGGCGCCTTCTCACAAGGTGCCTGGCTTTGCCCAGGCTTACCTTATTTCCTAAGGTGTGTTCCCTCCTTCCATAGCCCAAAATTAACAGAATATGACTCACTTCTTAGGTCAATTGCCATGAAAGTGTTAAACCTCTCCCAGCAAGATGACCAATGGGACCAAGCAACGCTCCCAGTTAGACTCGGGGGGTATAGGTATTCGCAAGGCGACACAGTTAGCATTGCCGGCGTTCTTATCCTCTACCAGTGATTTAGTGAATGAAATACTACCAGAATACCTTAGGACCACCACTGGGATTCATGATCCCAAATTCGCGGACGGAACAGGCCAGTGGGACACTCTTGCCAACTCTCACTCTCGACCAACTTTTCCAAACGACGGCAAACGGGCCAAATGGGATAGCCCCATAGTGGAGAACATCGCCACAACATTCCTGGAGGCAGCTTCTGGGTAGGACAGAACGCGTCTCCTAGCTGTGCAAGCTCCCCATGCCGGGGACTTCCTGTTGGCAGCCCCTAATTCCGCCTTGGGCACCCGCCTGGACCATCGGGCCCTAAGTGTTGATGTTGCTCTGCGCCTTGCCGCCCCTATCTCCACCGAGCACCGGTGTATTTGCGGCCATGCACGGGCAGACCAATACGGTAGCCATGGTCTCATCTGTCGTAAGACACAGGGAAAGATTGCCAGACATGAAGCAGTCAATGACATCATCAAGAGAAGTTTGGCTTCAGCTGGGTGCCCAGCACAAAGGGAACCTCAGTTGTGCAGGCCTGACAACAGCCAAAAACGCCCAGATGGAGTCACCCTGCAGCCATGGAGGGAAGGTAAACAGGTCGTGTGGGACTACACGTGTGCATCTACATTGGCTGACACCTATCTACCTTACAGTGCAGCTGAGGGAGGCGGGGCGGCCACCTTCAGGGAGACCCAGAAAACTAACAAGTACAGGGACCTAGAACGTTGTTGTTGGTTCGTGCCGATAGGCTCTGAGACTCTGGGCGCCTGGGGTAAATGTGCACTTAAGTTCCTAAAGGAGGTGGGTAAGGAACTCATTAGGCAACCTAGAGACTCAAGAGCAGCCAGTTTCCTATTCCAGCGCCTCAATGTCGCGATCCAGAGGGAAGATGCGTGCTGTATCTTGGGCACTCACCCCACCTCCAAGGAGCTGGACGAAGTCTTCGTACACTGATTGTTATAATTCACTGTATTGGGGGACAGGAAGCCAGATTGTATTCATACAAGTTAGCCTTTTATTGAGGTCGCCCCCCCCCCAAGGCCGAATTACTGACCCCGCCCAGGATGCAACCCCACAACAAGCTAACTAACTCGTGAGTACCTACTCACTGCTAGGTGAACAGACGCATTAGGTGAAAAAAAATTGTCCACCCATTTCTGTCTCGCCCGGGATTCGAACCCGGAATTATCGATTGTGAGTCGAGAACGAATCCGACTGTACTCCCGGGACCCTAAACAAATATTTGCTGGTCTAATAATGACCCACATTAACCTGTAATATCCAGCATATAGCAGTAACAATTACTGGTAATTGTTGACTGTATGAAGAGAGGAGCAGCTTAGTGAATACCACCACCTGACCCACAGTCAGGGTGGCCGAGTGGTCTAAGGCGCCAGACTCAAGGTAACTTACCTTCTCATAGAAGGTTCACATGGGCATTCTGGTCCTCTCTGAGGGCGTGGGTTCGAATCCCACTCCTGACAACCTTTATATCCGATGATTATTAAGCAAATTATCAGCAAAGAACAAGATGTATCATTGATGTATAACCATTTTATTTCTGCTTCCAAGTAAACAGTTGTGCAAAGTTTCCTATTCTGCTTAAATAAATAAATTCTTGTGAAGCTAGTTACACAATTGTTAATATTACATACACATGTACATATATATGCATCCATGTACACAAATACATATACATATCTATAATCTTTTTTACATTAGGAGTGATCCCACAAGAGGCTCACAACAGTCACTATACAAGGCACTCTACATCTATGGTGAGTCGGGGACCAAGAGCAACACACCAGGATGGTCGGGAGCGGCCCGGTCTCTTACCCGATGCCCCGGGGGGGGGGAGGGGTTCACCCTCAGGGTGACTGCACACAGCACTGCCAATTTTACCTCATACCTTGACCAACTAACCTATTTGTGCTGGAAAAAAAATACACAGACCTAATCAAGAAAATAAATGGTTAATCAAATGGCTTTGGGGATCCTGACGGCTGAGTGGACAGCGCTCGTAATTCATTGTCCTAAGGCTACGGGTTCGATCCCCGGCAACGGAAAACTCACACCCCAGAATTGGACGAGTGGTTAAGGAATCCTGTACATCAGATGCATTGCTTCTGGCAGTATGGGTTCGAGTGACTTCTGGGGCGTGAGTTTTCAGTTGCATATATGTCTGTCTGGAGATCGTTCAGGCTTGTTCGCACATCTATCTATCTATCTATATATATAATATATATATGTATATATATATATATATATATATATATATATATATATATATATATATATATATATATATATATATATATATATAATATATATATAATATATATATATAATATATATAATATATATATATATATATATATATATATATATATATATATATATATATATATTATATTTATTAAGAACATATATAATTATTATATGTAGGAGTCACTGACCGTTTCAGTTCCCGTGGTGTAGTGGTAAGACGCTCGCCTGGCATTTCGCGAGCGCTTTGGCCTGGGTTCGTATCCTGGCCGGGGAGGATTTACTGGGCGCTAATCCTTAATTGTAGCCTCTGTTTACCTACACGTAAAATGGGTACCTGGTTGTTAAACGATTTGGCGGGTCGTATTCCGGGGAAAAATAGGATTAAGGACTTGCCTATGCGTACTAGTGGCTGTACAAGAATATAAGAACTCTTATATATATATATATATATATATATATATATATATATATATATATATATATATATATATAAAATAAACTTGAGATACCCATCAGGTATATATATATATAGACCCTCATCCCAAGTGTGAAATAATTTGTGAAATAATTTCATGCATGAAATCTGTACCACAGACCAGGTACCACAGTACTATTCATGGCCACTGACACTATGCACTGCTTGGATCAACGCTGGCTACCAACCACTTGCCAGCCCGAAACGCTTTGCGTAATAGTGGCTTTAGGCATTGTATGTACTAGCTCTACCTATAAGTCAAACAATCCTTGTAAATATTTATTGTATGTATGTACCTTACCTAAATAAAATTGTATTGTACTTGGTTCTTAATCCTCAAAAATAGAATGAACGACTTGAAGAGGATGAACTAATGCACTGTCGAGGCGGAGGCACTGTTTCTGTCCAACAGGGGACTGACTTTATGTAAGTTAACGTTATTTCCTAAAGTTGGCTTCCACTTTGGACAGTCTTGTAACTT